>NC_135726.1:45222935-45522935 GCF_964656455.1 Halichoerus grypus | reverse complement strand
GGGGATAGAATTAGGGCCTAAGCCCATGTTTTGACCTATACAGAGAAACTCAGGCAGAGGTTATGATCTGCAGGGATGAAAGACTGGATACATGCAGGGTAACTGAGTAATAAGTAATAAATAAATCAAGGCTATCTGGAACCATGTTTCTCACGGTTAGAGAGATACAAATATGTAAAGGAAGAGGTCTAAACTAAATCCTGTTAAGCTGGATTGGAATTAGAGGTGTCAGGGTACATTAAACAATTTTAAAAATTGTTTAAATTTTAACAAAACAGAATTCTATATCCAGAGGAAAATGTATTCAAGAATGAATGCAAAATAAAGACCTTTTAAAATCAAACTAACAGAATTTGTCACCAACAGACCTGCATTACAAGAAATGATAAAAAGAAGCTCTTCTGGCTAAAACAAAATGCTACCAGTGGGAAAGCAGGATCTGCAGGAAGACAGCATAAATGGCAACTCTCTGGATAAATGTACTAACTCTTTTTATTATCTTAATTTCTTTAAACTACATATGACTATTAAAAGCAAAAATTTTAAGAGTGTGATGTGGGGTTTATAATGTATGTTGATATAGTATATATAGCTAAAGTGACTATATTAATTTCAGATAAGCTAGAACCAGTGATAAAGGGACATTTCATGACAGAAGAGTCTATACATTAGGAAGACATAATTATCAGATATGTGTATGTACCTTAAAACAGCAGCAAACAATACTGCACTTGCATGACCCTAAGAATGAGTGTCCCCTTAAATTTTGTACCCCAGGGGCTTTACTCACTTCAGCATTACCATAGTCTCAAACATGATTTTAATATCCATCTCTCAGCAATTGAAAAAAAAGAAAAATATTAGTGAAGATATAAATGACATGAACTATCAACCAACTTGGACTAATTAATATTTGTACAATAATTCACCTGACGACCATCAAATACATACTTCCTTTCAAGTGCACATGGCATATTCACCAAGGTAGACTATTGGGCCATACAAAAAGTATCAATGAATTTTTAAGGATCAAAATCATATACCATGTATTCTCTGATCAAATGGGACCAAGTTGGGAATCGGTAACAATGAAGTATGCAGAAAAATCCACAAATATTTGTAAATTAAATAACACACTTCTATATAATGCCTGGGTTAGAGAAGAAATCAAAAGGGCAATAAAATATTTTTTTTTTATTTTTTAGATTTTATTTATTTATTTGAGAGAGAGAATGAGAGAGAGCGAGCACATGAGAGGGGGGAGGGTCAGAGGGAGAAGCAGACTCCCTGCCGAGCAGGGAGCCCAATGCGGGACTCGATCCAGGGACTCCAGGATCATGACCTGAGCCGAAGGCAGTCGCTTAACCAACTGAGCCACCCAGGCGCCCCAGGGCAATAAAATATTTTTAAGTGATTGATAAAAATGCAACATATACAAATTTGTGGAATGGAGTTAATGTAGGGAATTTCTAGCTCTAAATGTTATATTAGAAGAAAGGTCTAGTGTCAGTAACTAGAGGTTCCACTTTAAAAAGCTAGAAAGCAAAGTAAACTCTCAGTAACTAGAAGGAAATCAGAGAAAAAATAAGTGAAATAAAATAAATATACAAGTAGCCAAACCAGAATGATTTCTTTGGAAAGAGCAACAAAATTGATTAAACCCTGGCTAAATTTACCAAAAATGAAAAACTATAAGGACAAATCACCAATATCAGGAATTAAAGAGAGCTCATCACTAAGGAACACATAAATATTAGAAGTCTAAAAGCCACTTCATTCCCACAAATCTGACAACACAGATGAAATGGACAAAATTCTTGAAAAACACAACTTACTATAAAAAAAGACACAAGATGAAACTCTAATATCTGAATAGCCCAATACCTATTGAAGAAATTAAATTTGTTACCAAAAACAAACTCCAGGCCCAGCTGATTTTATTACAGGATTTCACCAGACATTTAAGGAAGAAATAATACCAATTTTACACAAACTTTTCCAGGAAATAGAAAAGGAGTAGACAGTTCACATCTTGTTTTAAGAGGCCAGTACTACAATACCAACACCTGACAAAGACATTACATGAAAATGATATACCAAAAACTTCATGAAAATTTCTTAAGAAAATATTAGCAATACGCAATGGGGAAAAAGTCTCTTCAACAAATGGTTTTGGGAAATCTGGTCAGCTACATGCAAAGGAATGAAACTGAACCACTTTCTTACACCATACACAAAAATAAACCCAAAATGGATTAAAGACCTAAATATGAGGCTGAAACCATAAAAATCCTAGAAGAGAGCACAGGTAGTAATTTCTCTGGCATAGCCATTGCAACATTTTTCTAGCTATGTCTCCTGAGGCAAGGGAAATAAAAGAAAAATACACTATTGGGACTACATCAAAATAAAAAAAACTTCTGCAAAGCAAATAATCAACAAAACTAAAAGACAACCTACTAAATAGAAGATATTTGCAAATGACATATCTGATAAAGGGTTAGTATCCAAAATACATAAAGAACTGACACAACTCAACACCTAAAAAAAAAAAAATCCAATTAAAAATTGGGCAGAAGACACGAACAGACATTTCTCCAAAGAAGACATACAGTTGGCCAACAGACACATGAAAAGATGTTCAACAACACTGATCATCAGGGAAATGAAAATCAAAATCACAATGTGATAATACCTCACACCTGTCAGAATGTAAAATCAAAAACACAAGAAACAACTGTTAGCAAGGATGTGGAGACAAAGGAACCCTCCTGCCCTGTTGGAATGCATATTGATGCAGCCACTGTGGAAAACAGTATGAAGGTACCTCAAAAAATTAGAAATAGGATTATCATTATGATCCAGTAATTCCAATACTGGCTATTTATACAAAGAATATGAAAACACTAATTTGAAAAGATATACACATCCCTATGGTTCCTGCAGCATTATTTACCAACAGCCAAGATATGGAAGCCACCTAAGTGTCGACAGATAATGAATGGATGAAGAGGTGCTGTATATATACAATGGAATTTTACTCAGCCATCAAAAAGAATGAAATCTTACCATTTGCAACATGGATGGATCTAGAGGGTATAATACTAAGTGAAATGAGTCAGTCAGAGAAAGACAAATACCATATGATTTCACTCATATGTGGAATTTAAGAAATAAAACAAAGAAAAAAAGAGACAAATAAAATAACAGACTCTTAAATATAGAGAACTGATGGTTACCAGAGGGGAGGCGGGTGGGGAATAGGTGAAAGAGATGAAGGGGATTAAGAGTACACTTAATTGTGGGGCACTTGGGTAGCTCAGTCAGTTAAGCGTCTGCCTTGGGCTCAGGTCACAATCCCAGGGTCCAGGGATCCAGCAGGGAGCCTACTTCTCCCTCTCCCACTGCCTGCTGCTCCCCTTGCTTGTGCTCTCTCTCTCTCATTCTTTCTCTCTCTGTCACATAAATAAATAAAATCTTTTTTTTAAGAGTTTTTATTTTATTTATTTATGTGACAGAGAGAGACACAGTGAGAGAAGGAACACAAGTAAGGGGGAGTGGGAGAGGGAGAAACAGGCTTCCCGCAGAGCAGGGAGCCCAGTGTGGGGCTCGATCCCAGGACCGAGATCAGGACCTGAGCGGAAGGCAGACGCTTAACGACTGAGCCACCCAGGTGCCCCTAAATAAATAAAATCTTAAAAAAAAAAAACCAACAACCTAGTATCTTAAAAAAAAAAAGTACACTTAATTTTGATGAACTGAGTAATGTACAGAATTGCTGAATCACTATATTGTATACCTGAAATTAATACAACAATCTATGTTAATTACAATGGAATTTTTTTTAAAGAGGGGCACCTAGCTGGCTCAGACACTGGAGCATGTGACTCTTAATCTTGGGGTCATGAGTTCAAGCCCCACATTGGGCTTAGAGTTTATATTTTAAAAAAAAGAAAGAAATTGGGTAGGAAAAACACTCCTCCTGAGCTACTCCTTTACTCTTACACTACTATGACACTTCATTTCACTTCTGGTCACCAAATGTTTGGGAGTTTTCACTCCACCAAGCAATTCTCTAACACTAGTTGGGTATTCTACAATTTAACTCAATTCTGATGCTATCTACCTGGAGGTAGCATCAGACCCCATAGTTTAAGGGCTCAGTCCCACAAGACTATCCTCCACCACACTTTCAGATGCCATTCATAAGTCCCAGGATATTGCCTGTACTTTTGACTGAACGGCCATAAATTGGGGTTCCCATGATCCCCTCCTTGGGTTTGAGCATTTGCTAGAACAGATCACAGAACCCAGGGAAACAATTATGTTTACCAATTTATTATAAAATAAAGGATACTAATGAATAGCTAGATGAGGAGTAACATAGGGCGAAGTCTAGAAGGGTCCTGAGACAAAGAGTTTGTATCCCCATGTTGCTGGGGTGCACCACCCTCCTAGTACATCGATGTGTTCGCCAACCTAGATGCTCTCCAAACCCTGTACTTTTGGGATTGTTGTGAGGCTTCATCATGTGCATGATCAATCATTAACTCGATCTCTAGCCTTTCTCCCCTTCCCATGGAGGGGTGGGGTGAAAATTCCAAACTTCTAATCATGGCTTGGTATTTCCAGTGACCATCCCCCCATCCAGGGGATGACCAGAAGTTGCCTTCTTGGAACAAAAGACATTGCTATTACCCAGGAAATTCCAAGGAATTTAAATACTCTGAGTCAGAAACCAGGGTCAAAGACCAAATATTAGAACAAAAGATGCTCCCAGTATTCTTATCACTTAGGAAATTACAAGGGTTTTTAGAAGCTCTATACCAGGAACTGGGGGGGCAGAGACCAATATATATTTTTCTACTTCACACAAATTTAATCTGGAAATATATATAAGGAAATAAAACATGACCCACAAATACAAGGTTGATTTAACATTCAAGAGCCAATAAATTTTATTCATCATATTAGTGAAATAAAGGAGAAAAGACATACCACTTAGATTCTCTTTAAAGGTGGGTCGGAAAATAACATTACCAATTTGGAGTTCAGCACAATATAACACTTGGTTTATTTGACAATGGGTACGCCTTAGTTGCCTCACAATTAACATCTAGCTCCCTAAGAATCAAGGAAGGTAGAAATTATATAATGGGCCTAAGAAAGTTCAAAATATGAAGAATCGTGAAGGTATTAAAGGAGGTATTATCTTTTGCAACATTCCCTTGGCGATTTGGGGTCTTTTCTGGTTCCACACAAATTTTAGGATTGTTTGTTCCAGCACTTTGAAAAATGCCATTGGTATTTTGATTGGGATGGCGTTGAAAGTATAGATTGCTCTGGGCAGCACAGACATTTTAACAATGTTTATTCTTCTGATCCATGAGCATGGAATGTTTTTCTATCTTTTTGTGTCTTCTTCAATTTCCTTCATAAGTATTCTGTAGTTTCTAGAGTATAGATCCTTTACCTCTTTGGTTAGGTTTATTCCAAGGTATCATAAGGTTTTTGGTGCTATTTTAAATGGAATCAATTCCCTAATTTCTCTTTCTACAGTTACATTATTAGTGTATAGGAAAGCAATTGATTTCTGTGCCTTGATTTTGTATCCTGCCACATTACTGAATTGCTGTATGAGTTCTAGTAATTTGGGGGTTGAGTCTTTTGGGTTTTCCACATAAAGTATCATGTCATCTGCGAAGAGAGAGAGTTTGACTTCTTCTTTGCCAATTTGAATACCTTTTATATCTTTTTGTTGTCTGATTGCTGTTGCTAGGACTTCCAATACTATGTTGAACAACAGTGGTGATAGTGGGCATCCTTGTCATGTTCCTGATCTTAAGAGAAAGGCTCTCAGCTTTTCCCCATTGAGAATGATACTTGCTGTGGGTTTTTCATAGATGGTTTTTATGAAATTGAGGAATGTTCCCATCATGCTGCCTGATTTCAAGCTGTATTACAAAGCTGTGATCACCAAGACAGCATGGCACTGGCACAAAAACAGACACATAGATCAATGGAACAGAATAGAGAGCCCAGATATGGACCCTCAACTCTATGGTCAACTAATCTTCGACAAAGCAGGAAAAAATACCCAATGGAAAAAAGACAGTCTCTTCAGGGGCGCCTGGGTAGCTCAGTTGGTTGGGCATCTGCCTTTGGCTCAGGTCATTATCGCAGAGTTCCGGAATCGAGCCCCGTGTCAGGTGCCCTGCTCAGTGGGGAGTCTGCTTCTCCCTCTGCCCCTCACCCTGCTCATGCTCTCTCTTTCTCTCAAATAAATAAAATTATTTAAAGAAAAAGACAGTCTCTTCAACAAATGGTGCTGGGAAAATTGGACAGCTATATATAGAAGAATGAAACTCGACCATTCTCTTACACCATACACAAAGATAAACTCTAAATGGATGAAAGACCTCAAGGTGAGACAGGAATCCATCAAAATCCTGAGAACATGGGCAGTAACCTTTTTGACATTGGCCACAGCAACTTCTTTCAAAACATGTCTCTAAAGGCAGGGGAAATAAAAGCGAAAATGAACTTTTGGAACTTCGCCAAGATAAAAAGCTTCTGCACAGCAAAGGAAACAGTCAACAAAACGAAGAGGTAACCCACGGAATGGAAGAAGATATTTGCAAATGACACTATAGATAAAGGGCTGGTATCCAAGATCTATAAAGAACTTCTCAAACTCAACACCCAAAAAAACAAATAATCAAGTCAAAAAATGGGCAGAAGACATGAACAGACACTTCTCAAGACATACAAATGGCTAATAGACACATGAAAAAATGTTCAACATCATTAGCCATCAGGGAAATTCAAATCAAAACTACACTGAGATACCACCTTACACCAGTTAGAATGGCAAAAATTGACAAGAAACAACAAATGTTGGAGAGGTTGTGGGCAAAGGGGAACCCTCTTACACTGTTGGTGGGAATGCAAGATGGTACAGCCACTTTGGAAAACAGTGTGGAGGTTCCTCAAAAAGTTAAAAATAGAGCTACCCTATAACCCAGCAATTGCACTACTGGGTATTTACCCCCAAAGATACACATGTAGTGAAAAGAAGGGCCATATGCACCCCAATGTTCATAGCAGCAATGTCCAAAATAGCCAAACTGTGGAAGGAGCCGAGATGCCCTTCAACAGACGAATGGATAAAGAAGATGTGGTCCATATATACAATGGAATATTACTCAACCATCAGAAAGGATGAATACCCAACATTTGCATCAACATGGATGGGACTGGAGGAGATTATGCTAAGTGAAATAAGTCAAACAGAGAAAAACAATTATATGGTTTCACGTATTTGTGGAACATAAAGAATAGCATGGAGGACATTAGGAGAAGGAAGGG
Source organism: Halichoerus grypus (assembly GCF_964656455.1). Classification (NCBI taxonomy): domain Eukaryota; kingdom Metazoa; phylum Chordata; class Mammalia; order Carnivora; family Phocidae; genus Halichoerus; species Halichoerus grypus. Next base: position 45,515,567 of record NC_135726.1, on the reverse strand, counting down.
AAAAAATGAAGGGGGGGAATCAGAGGGGGAGATGAACCATGAGAGACTATGGACTCCGGGAATCAAACTGAGGGTTTTGGCTGGTGGGGGGAATGGGTGAGCCCCGTGATGGGTATTAAGGAGGGCATGTATTGCATGGAGCACTGGGTGTTATATGCAAACAATGAATCATGGAACACTACATCAAAAACTAATGATGTACTGTATGGTGACTAACATATAATAAAAAAAATTATAAAAAAAAATAAAGGAGGTGTTATCTCCAACACAAAGCTTAACCCATTCCTTTGAAAACACGGTAAAAAAATTCACCTAGCTTCTTAAAAGATAACCTTGTTATTCCAGAGAGCATATTCTGAATTATTTGAAGCAGATAGCTGCTGTTCTCCATCATCACATCCTAGTACAACTCCCTCTTGAGCAGAACCCAGATATTCTCACTTCTCTCAAGAGAAGTCTAACGCCACAATCCTGAATGTTACCCAACCCTAAAAGCACAAACCCAAGTATTACTGGTGAAATTTAAAAAATGTCTTCAAAATAGAAAGTAAGTAGATAAAGGTTTGATATCCAAGAAGGGGGCTATTACATAGCGAGCAAATAGGCTGTGGCTGGAAATCTATGGTAAGAGGAGTTACAGAAATTAGTGTTTCAGAAACAGATTCTCTACATATTTTTAAGAAATCTAGTTGTTTTAGACAAAAATTCCTATGTGTTTTTTAAAAGATTTATTTATTTTTAGAGAGAGCCATGCATGCATGAGCTGGGAGGGGGGAGCAGAGGGAGAAGGAGAGAGAATTTCAAGCAGACTCCCCACTGAGCATGGAGCCTGATGTGGGGCTCAATCTCATGACCCTGAGGCAAAATCAAGAGTCAGATGCTTAACCGACTGAGCTACCCACGCACTCCAAAAGTTCCTATGTATTATGTGATTCCTCAATTATCCAAATACGTCTAGAAACATGGCTAGAAATGAAGAAAATAATCACAATTTACCAATTAAGTGAAATAGGGAATATAAGCAAACTGCATGCCATACACCTATCTCATAAATTATCAAAAATGTGAATTCTTACATCTTTTTTTCCATTACAGACTAAGAAAATGTAATTCATGGAATTTCTTTTGTAATATAGTATTAAATCTCTAGCTTAGATAATAGAGTTCACATTAAATTTAAAAATTTCTTGAAAACTTGGGTTCATCCTTAGGTCACATACTATGTTTTTCCTAGTTGTCATTGTTTTGTTTCATATTTCACATTATTATTTCCTACCCTGTTTGGGTTTGGGTATAAGACCATTATTTTAAAATATATCCTAAGCACCTCATTTTCTTATACCAAATTATTTAGCAAATTGTTGTATTGGCTACAATATAGTCCACCTTGTAGATATATATCATCCTTAATTATTCTTTTATACTACTATGCTTAGGTCGGGATAAAAAGTCTCTAATATCTTTTCTACTGATGGAGTCTATAGTTTCAATTTTAAATCTGGATGATCCACCATCTCTCACTGAATAATTTCTTTGATTCTGGGCTAGAGGATACAAAATGCAGAAATCACATAGATAATCATGCTAAACCAGCAAAACCCTTTCAAGTACACAATATATCCTCCTTTTGGTATTCATCTTTCCATGACTAATTCTGTATGCAGGTCCCGGTCTTACTCCTATTCAATCCTAAAAGCCTCATAAAACATTGAATCTCAACACACACTAACAGTGAGATCAGTCAAGTACCAATCTTATATTTTCCTAGAAAATGCAAAGAATTTCTAAGTTTTTCCATGAGTAATCAAATGAGACCAACTTCTCTCTCTATCTCTCTTTTTTAAGATTTATTTATTTAGTTGAGAGAGAGAGCATGAGCAGGAGGGGCAGAGGGAGAGGAAGAGAGAATCCAAAGTGGATTCTCTGTTCTCAGCATGGAGCCCGATGCAGGGCTCGATCTCATGACCCTGAGATCACAACCTGAGCTAAAACCGAGTCAGATGGTTAACCGACTGCACCAGCCAGGTGCACTGAGACCAACTTCTCTTAATCATCTCTTCACCATTCTTTGCATGGGCAAATACATCTTCCTCGAGGATTTAATTTTACTTCCTTGAAAGAAGGGCAAATTTATAGGAGATGCTACATATTAATGGGAGAATAGAGGAACCCTTTAGGAGGACCTTAGGTTGTTTGGCATCATCTTTAACCTATATGGGAAGAACTGGGGACAGCTTCTTTGATTTCTGTTATATAGGACATTTCAGAATAAGAAAATGTTCACATGATCTAAGGTATAACTATGTTCAAGAACTAGAGAGAAAGAGGCTCATTAAAGCCATGGTTAAAAATGCTTAAAAACTTGTCAGTACTCTTCAGGGACCCCTCTTGGAGAAACACAGAGACCACAAAGACAAGAACTGGGAAAAATTGGCTATGAAACCAGATGTACCTCTCAGCTCCCAAAATGATGTACATTAATGCGAGCTTTTCTTATGTCTTCCTGCCTGCAAACAATAGCTTATGAACACACATGCGAAATGAGATAGGTAAAAGAGATTCTGGAAAGATCCAAACTTTCTATACACAAGGAATCCAATAGACAGGCATAGAAACCAAGCAGAGGTCCTCCTGTCTGAAAGTAGGATCTGACACTTGAGCAGGTGGTTTCTGGCCCATCTTCCACTCTACTAATGCTGGCCTAGACCTGAGATTGAGCACGTCTTGAACAGATATTCCTCCCTCTATTCTATTTTTCAGGGCTGCAAAGGGATGACAGCATCCACATCAAAACCTCCTCTGTGGCCCCAAGGACTATCACATATTGTAAATTCCAGTAAGGCCCATAACATTTCAGATGCCACATGTTCTTCCAGAACTTTGCCACTTGTTCATGAAGAAGTGGAGTTTATTTCTCTTCCTCTTGAATCAGAGCAGGCTTTTGTGCTTCTCTTGATGGACAGAAGGCAGTGGAAATGGTATTGAGTACCTTCCATGGCTAGGTTAGGAAAGGCAAAAGAGCTTCCTACTCTCTCAAGATGCTCACTCAAACCCAGCCATTTAGCTGTGAGGCATCCAACCAGCTACAAAGAAAGGCCACAGCTAGATATTCTATCAACAGGGGTTCCGTCTGACTGCGAGGTTCCGTCTGACTGCGAGCATCAACTGTAAGTGAGCAAGCCTTCCGATGATTCCAGCTCCAAACCTTCAAGCCACCGCAGGTGAAGTCAAATAGAGCAGAGACTAGCCATACCCACAAAGCTCTGCCCAACGAACAGATTCATGATTAAAATAAATGTTATTTATCATTGTTCTAAGGCTCAGCCACTAAGTTTTGGGATGGTTTGTTATGCAAAAACTAGGCATGCCTGATCATCTCACACACAAAAGCAGAAAACAATGCTGTTGCAAAACAGCCTTGGCCCACTTGGAACCCAGCCTGCCCCTAGCACCAGTCCCGGAATCCTCTAGTTTAGCACTTCCTACTCCTTTTTTTTTTTTTTTTAAGTTTTATTTATTTATTCATGAGAGAGAGAGAGGCAGAAGCAGGCTCCCTGAGTAGCAGGGAGCCCGATGCAGGACTCGATCCCAGGATGCCAGGATTATGACCTGAGCTGAAGGCAGACGCTTAACAACTGAGGCACCCAGGCGCCCAGCACTTCCTACTTAATCCCAATCAACTACACTGGATTCCTTCAGTAACATCATTCACCACTTTTACTTTTCTCCAGAAAAGTAAATTCATGACCCTTGCAGTGTGGAAAAAGAAAAAAAAAAGAATATTTCCTGAGAACTCTATGTGATAGGTATTTTGTAAATCTAACCATGTAATTCTCATCAATGCTCTGTAATTTTAGTCTCTCCATTCAACAGAACACAAAAGGTAAATCAGTCAGCAATTTGCAATTTCAATAAGTGGGGGCAGCTGTATATGTATTCTCCAGTTGTTGGATATACTATTTTATATATGTCAATTAGGTCATTTGCTAACCTCGATCATTAATAATTTTTAGTCTCCTTGTTCTAAGTTATTGAAATGTATGTTAAAATCTTCAACAATAACTGTGATCTTCAACATGTGATTGTCCCTAATTTATACTTTTACTTTTGTTAATCTTTGATTTGTATTAGGTATTTACAATTTTGTCATTTTGTGAAATTTGTATTACTACATCTTCTTTTTAGATTTAAACATTCATCATTATGAAATGTCTCCCTGTTATCTCTCATAATATTTCTTGCCTTCAAGTCTTTTAATGTAGAGACACCAACTTTCCTTTAGTTAGTATTTGCATTATCTCTTCCATATTTCTATTTTCAACTTTTCTGTCATTATACTTAAAGTGTGTCAGCTGCTAAAATCATATAGTGTGGTTGATTTTGTTCTTTTCATTCAGTCTGACAACAGCTTTCTTTTTATTAGAGTATTCAGTCCACTTTAATTAGATTAAATTACTACTAATGTTGAGTACGTCAACATTAGCTTTCATGTGTCCCCCTCTGTTTATTTGTTCTTTTATTCCACCATTCTTACCTTCTGCTGTATTAGTCAAATAATTTTATTATTTCAGTTTTCCCCACTAATTTATACTCTCATACATTATTCTTTTAGTGGTTAGCATAAAGACTGCAATATTATGCTTAACTTAGTACAATTAGAACTCTCATGCAGTGCTTGTGAGAAAATGACACACTGGAAATCTGTTCAGCAGTGTCTAAAAAACTAAACATAGATATATTATATAACCCAGTAATCCTACCCCTGTGGATCTCCATGGCAAAAATGAATGCTTATGTCCACAAAGTACATGTACAATAATGTTCGTAGCAGCGGTATCACTAAAGAAAAAATTAGAAACAACCCAAATTTCCAGTAACAGAAGAACAGATAAATAATCTGTGCCACATCCTATAATGGAATACATAGCAAAAACAAAGGTGCCTGTTACATGCAACAACATGAATAAATCCACAAGATGATGAAAAAAATGATTTTACTTATGTGAAATTCAAAAGATTTTAAATGGGGAGGTGCACAGAGAAGATATTTTTATTGGGTGAGACCCAGTTGACAGGGTAAACTCTCCGTTCCTACATTATTCCCCTGAATAAATACATCTATGCAGGTTGCTGCCATCTGCATTCCACCCAGTAGAAACCAATGCCACATTCCTGAACATATTGTACACTTGAAATGACAAAGACAAATATTCCCAAGAGGGTACTGGAAGGGGAAGTAGGGTTGGTCAAGACACAGGAGCTACATACACATCAAGTAGAAGAAATTGCCCAGGTAAGATTCAGCTTTAGCAATAGCTGACTGGTTTAAAATAAATTACATTACTGACATTCTTGACTACTAAGGTATTCATTAAATGCAAAGTTATAAAAAATATTTATAATTAAAAATATGATCAATTATATCTAATAAATTAGGGGAAAATATAAAAATGTTCAAAACATGTTCTATAGTAAAAAAATAAAGTGCATATATGCAATGTCATTTTGCTTGTAAATATGTAATATAAACATAAAGAAAGAGAAAAATGTCTGGACAGTTATGCAGTCTTATGTAGCATTGCTCCTCTGTGTTCTCTACGATTTTCTATTTAAGGCTACTTAATTTAACAGCAGCCATGTATTAATATAAATATGCATTGTAAAATTCTGTAAAAGGGGAGGGTACTTGGGTGGTTCAGTTGGTTAAGCTCAGGTCATGATCTCAGGGTCATGAGATGAGCTCTGCTTCAGGCTCCGTGCTCAGCAGGGAGTCTGCTCAGAAGATTCTCCCTCTCCCTCTGCTTCTCCCCCCTTCTCTCACACGGGCACATGCTTTCTCTATCAAATAAATCTTTAAATAAAATAAAATTCAGTAAAAAGGAAGCTATTTTTCAAAAAGATAGTAATATTGATACATGGCCACTATTAAAAAGTAGTCTTAAACAGTCTTCCCTTGAACTTTGAGAAAGTGCTCAGGATAAATAGGTACCAAGTCAGAATGGCTTTTGTTTCATTTAGATCCCAAAACCTAATTTAACACTTTGACTTTTACATATGGCCAAGGAGTTGAAGTTTTGCCTAGAAAAGAATGGTTAAAAGTTGGTAAGAGAAGTCTCACGTATTTATGATGTTCTAAATGCTGCTTTCATGTCTCTCTGATATATGGGTTTAATTTGCTTCTAATTCATTCCTTTTAGCCCTAATACCTGCCAAATACCTATATAATCTTGTTCTATTAGTCACACTTCACATCTAAGCTTACTAAAAATATGAGGCATGGGGCACCTGGGTGGCTCAGTCGGTTAAGTGTCTGCCTTCAGCTCAGGTCATGATCTTAGGGTCCTGGGGAGTCTGCTTCTCCCTCGCTCCCTGCCCCTCCCCCCAACCCCACTCATGCTCTCTCTCTCAAATAAATAAATAAAATCTTTAAAAAATTGTAAGGCATAAATCTTCTTGAATAAAACCTATTTACCTCCACAGAGCTCTTATGTCATCAGTACAATTTGGTCATAACCTGAGAATGCTGTCATCAGAATGTCTCTTACATATAAATTCCCAACATGTGCTTCTTTAAAGCCTTTATCACAGTCTACATTTATTCCCACATATATTTGATCTTCTTTGTTTAATCATGAGCAAATTAACTCTTTTTAGTGGTGTCCCCTCAAGTACTAGAATAAGCTCCATGAGCAGGAACTAGATATAAAAGTAGACAAAGATTTATCTCAAAGATATTCATCACAGAGTAATTTTAGTAACTATAAATATCTCAAGGTAGGGAAAAGGTGAAATAAATTATCGGTAGCTATTATAACTATATTAGTTTTTAAAATTATTATCTTAATTCATATTAAATGTTGAAGAAAGTCATTTGTAATGAATTAATGAGTAAGAAAGGCAGGTTAAGAAATTGAGAGGTTATATACAGTCATAAATAAGAACAAGCTCTGTGGTTAAACCTTCAATTTGTCAATCTTAGCTCTGAAAGTTACTGTGTGCCTTAGTAAGTACTTTATCTGCTCTGCCTAGATTTCCTTATAAAATGAGAAAAACAATAGTGTCTGGCACCTCAGCAAGTTGTCAGGATTAATTGAAAACAAACAAACAAAATATTATCTATTTTTTATTGATGATGAAGAAACTATTTCATGTCCTATAATCCACTACTATTAAAGGAAATTCTCTTCAGTTCTTACCATTTTTTGAGAGTGAAATTTGAGTTTCTTAGGCTCCTCTTCCTTATAATGCTAATATATTACAAAGCACAGCTTGAAAATATAGTCCTTCACTAACAATATTACCACAGAGATTTTCAGAAAAAAAAGGAGGACAGCAGCTACAAAGGCACCACTCTGTCTCATAAAACTAGCTCAGAAAATCTGACCCACTTAGGTAACAAAGTGAAATTACTAACAAAAACTCAATTTTGTCCCCTGCCTAACCCAGACTTTTATGTATATTTATAACTACTAACATATAATTCTGTTATCTGAAATTATAAACCCAAACTTGTCAGCGTAATTTATAAAATGGAGACTCCTAAGACAGTTGCTCTTGAGATATTAGTGCTGTCCTGTGAAAGTTATCCAAACCTGTAAGAAGAAAGAAAGAAAGAAAGAAAGAAAGAAAGAAAGAAAGAAAGAAAGAAAGAAAGAAGAAGGAAAGAAGAAAGAAAAGAAAGAAAGAGAGAAAGAAAGAAGAAAGAAGAAAAAAAAATTCTGGGTATCCTTACTTGATAATTTGTTCTCCTGGAATTATTCATAAATTGATATCTATATAATTCCAAAAGGTACAAACAGTCAAAAGGTTTGTCAAATGAGTTAGGCATCATTGTCCCTTCCTTCTTATACCAACTGATAAGGTTAATTTGTATATCAAAGCCTCAAAATGGAGGCCACCCTAGTGGCCTGGACCACATCACAGATCTAAACTTTAGTCAGTCTGCACTTACAGGAAACACCAGTCAAGAAAACCTAACATATACCAATCACAATCTGTCATCTCAGCTTTAGCTAGCTCACCTTACCCTAAAAAATAGGACCTAGTAGTCTTTTAAGGAAATCCCTGACCTCTTAGTCAATCATACCATTTCTGTGTTGCCTCTTCTAACATTCTAGAAAACTCTCTCTTGCCCAAAATCCCTCCAGAAAAGTGTTCCATTGCGTGTGAGGCACAGTACTCCCCCAATCCATGGATTGTTTTCCTTTGAATAAAAAACATCAAACTCATCACTAAATTGTTTTAGTTTTGTCATTTGACACTACAGACATGGAGGTGTAACAAAACCAGTGATTGGATTGTATTCCTTCTTCAATCTAAGAGGTCTTATTTTAATGACTAATTCTTGTAAATTTTTCTAGAAACACAAAATCATAAACATACGCACAAGGAAATGTTTAGAAGAATGTACACCAAAATGTTAGTGACTATTTCTGAGTACTTTTTTTTAAGCTTATTTATTTTTTAGTAATCTATACACCCAATGTGGGGCTCAAACTCACAACCCTGAGATCAATAGTCGCATGCTCTTCTGGCTGAGCCAGCCAGGCACCCCTAAAATTATGAGTACTTTTAACGTTCTATTTTATAAGTTCAACTTGGATTAATAATTTTTTCAAGAAGACTATGTTAATTTCATCATCAGGAATATAGAACAATTTCCATTTAAAGCATTTTTCTAAAAAGAATTGTAGGATGGGCTATCTTCTTATTATGAAAACTGTGAGCAAACAGGCTGGCAAAATAACTGGTAACAGCACTAAAACCAGTGTGACTTAAACCTACCAAGTCTTGCGCCCTCTTTTACTTTATTTCATCAATATGAGACACTTTCCGTGTTACAATTCCCCTGTGAATGAGCACAACTCAGGTGACATTTTCAGAGTAAACTGTTTGGTCCATAGTAGAGGCATAATAAAAGTGTCTTTATCATTGCCTTTTGCCACTGAATGTCCGGTTAATGTATTCTATTGGATATAATCCTTGAAAAATTGCTAAGAAATGCTTATATTAAACTTTATATTTATAATTTAGCAATTTCTTGAGTATTTTTGTTCATAAACATGAATATGCATAGCATTACATTTTTTATTTTTTATATCAGAATATCTCTAATATTAATTTGGATGTAATGTGATTAACAATATTAACATAATACAGGAAATTATTTTTAGACAAACTCCTCCTAAACTCAACTGCCAAGTATAAGTATTTTTTTATTATTATTTATTTATTTATTTGACAGAGAGAGACACAGCGAGAGAGGGAACACAAGCAAGGGGAGTGTGAGAGGGAGAAGCAGGTTTCCCGCCGAGCAGGGAGCCCGATGCGGGGCTCGATCCCAGAACCCTGGGATCATGACCTGAGCCGAAGGCAGATGCTTAACGACTGAGCCACCCAGGCGCCCCTCCAAGCATAAGTTATTATAACTAAGTTAGTGGTTCAAAACATGTTTGGGTCATGTGTACCTTTGATAGTATCATAAAATTATAGAATTTCCCCCAAGAAAAATATGTATTAATAAAATAAATATGCAATAATTGGATATACAATTCTAAGGCAATTCATTTAAGGTGAAGGATTCCTGTTTTGTTTTTTTTTTTTTAAGATTTTATTTATTTATTTGACACAGAGAGAGAGAGAGCACAAGTAGGCAGAGCAGCAGGCAGAGGGAGAAGCAGGCTCCTCACTGAGCAGAGAGCCCCATGTGGGGCTTGATCCCAGGACCCTGGGATCATGACCTGAGCCAAAGGCAGACGCTTAACTGACTGAGCCAGCCAGGTGCCCCGAATTCTTGTTTTAGATCATCTGGGCATATGGCCCATTTTCTCACTTACAAGTGCCTATTACAATTAACTTCTCATTTTCATTGCTCCTTATCTATGAATGTGGACTTAGATTATCCACATAATAACATGTTTTTAACTTAAGCACTTATTGTCAGTCACTGTTCTAGTGCCCTATTAATATTAACTCTCCTAATCCTCATAAAACCCTTTGAAATTCATACTATTATTGGCATTTTACAAACAAATTATGGAATAGAAAGATATTGAACATATTATCCAAACTCACAAATACTAAATGGCAAAACTAAGATTTTAAGTTAGATTAGGGGTCAGCAACTTCTGTAAAGGACCAGATAGTAAAAATGCTAGGCTTTGTGGGCCTAAAGGCAAAATCAAGGATATTGTGTAGTGCTTATTTAACGAGAGAGATAACAAATTTCCACAAACTTTTTAATTGACCAAATTCAAAACTTTATTTGTAGACACTGAAATTTGAAATTCATATAATTTTCACATGTCAAAATATGGCTCTCCTTTTGATATGTTTTTAATTACTGAAAAATGTTAAAAACCAGTCTTAGTTCACAGGCCAAAAAAAAAAAAAATAGGGCACAAGCTGGATTTGGCCTGCTGGGTCAAAGTCTGCTGATCCCTGCTCAAGACTCAGAGACCATTATATAGTACACTGAAATCAATCAAATTATCTACCTTGCCATTTTTCCACTCGTGTGTCTGAAGAATATCTAAAGTACCAAATGTATAATTCTACCTAAACATTGGTCTCTTCCTTAACAAATCATTGTGTAAAGTGAAAAAAGACTATTTCTGCATCACGAGAATGCTCAGGACAAAAAGCATACAAGGGGAGGTGTTGGCAAGTGGCTATATGAAAATTAACTGTAGGAAGAGCATTTGATGAGGAACTGGGAAAGGAGATCCAACCTCATGGTACCATCATTAACTGGGAAGAGAAGGCCTAGAGACCAGGTCAATGTATAAGCCACTATTTGGCAGGGCATTTCAGATGAAGTTATTCTATATCCCGAAAAACAAAAATGAAATTTCATAAAACAAAGAGAAAGCTCAAAATGACTTCTAGCTTGGCTTTGAGATGTGAACTATAACAATGTTCTCTCATTGCTCTTCTTTTGGAATACAGCAAAAATTGGAAGGAAAATGGAAGGACAACATAGCAGGCCTTTCCTGGAGCCCAGACAGGCTAAACAAGAACACACTTCCTCATCACTAGCAAGCCCCCATGATATGTATTAAACACACACTAATGGAAGTCTGAGAAAGACTGGAATACTGTTGACTCTTCCTTGTATCATAAGGAAAACGAAGGTTCACTGAAGCCTGGGACTGGAATCTGTTTCTATGTTCACAGCAGTTTTCTGTCAACAGAGCTGTAAAAATGCTGTGGATCTGCAATATGCAGTCTGACCCCACAGAGCTGCCAAGGGGAAGATTCAAAGAAGTAATCCTACTCTTGGTGCCGCAGTATCACGTCTTCCCAGGACCCTGCCTTGGGGGCAATTCCAGCTCTAAAATCGCCACAATAAACACAGGGCTATGCTTTTTTAATTGTAACCTTCACTCTAGGTCTCAAATGTTCAACTTCCCTTTGACAGCCATTTTTGTGCAACTAGCATTTCTGTGCAGTGTGGTTATAGGATGAAATGACAGAGACAGTGAAAGAAAACCCCGTACAAAAAATTCCAAGTGGAACTTACAATTGGGTCAAGAATAGGCTATACTTAATGTACTCTATTCCTTCAATACGTTAAGCACTAGGCTGGACAATACATACAGGGTGCACTGATGAAGGCATGAAGGCAACAAAGGCCATCCTTTAGAACAGGGGGCCCCTGTGGTTAACTAGGGGCTCGAAGTCTCTGACAAGCACAGAATGAATCACATGGGGATCTTGTCCACAGATTCCTCAGCACCAGAACTGCAAAAATGAAGCCCTACCTTACCTAAAAATAAAAAAGCTACACTAAGCCAATTCTCATTAGCCTCCGGTTGGTCACAATAGAGCTGTCATGGAATCACTCGATCACAGTACAACACAACTCACAGTCACAGCTGACCACGGTCATAAAAAAGGCTCCGCCCCCACACAGTCCCAGGAGCCTAATGTGCACCACTCAGGGCCTCCCCACCGTGCGCGCGCGCACACATACACACACACTGACACACACATACACTCATCACATCCCACACCTACGCTGCCACACAATCACGCACACGCTCACCTTCTCCACACAGGCCTGACGCTCCTGCTCCACCTGCTTATTACGCGCCTGGGAAACTGCGGGCGTCCCGCGGTGAGCTCCTCCTGCACCCAGACCCCGGTCACTTCAACTCACCAAACGGAAAACGGTGACCTCAAGCCTAGCGGAAAATGAACACGAGGCTGAGATTCACTAGCTCCCCCAGGGCCTGTGAGAAACGCAGACTACTCTGGAAAAGCGCGGACGTTGACACAAACAGTCCCGAGAGCCGGTAGCTCCGACAGCTGGGCTACTAACGCGCCGCCCCGTGGACTCCTGGGAGCTCCGGCCCACGCGGGAGTGCGCAGGCGCAGATCACTGATCCTTGGCCGGGGGTGAGGTTGGTAGGTCCTAGGGGCTCTGAGGAGGCGGGAACCCGGAGCTCGGACCGAGAGGGCAGACTAGGGAGCCGGTCCCGGAGGGGAGGCCAGGGAGGAAACAGGGAGTTCAAGCGGGCCTGGTAATTCTGAGGAGGGAACCGGAACTGAGCCCACGGTAACCAGACACTCGGATCTGTGCGAGCGGGGCCTCGGGCGTGGTCCGTGGGCGTGACCCTGAGGGTGACAATCGAGTTTGACCTGAAGCGAGCTCCGCGCGGGGAGGGTTTTGTCTGTTTTGACCCCGAGGAAGCTCCACCGCTGGGAGCGGGGCCTCAAACAGCGGGCGCTGTGTGTGTGTGTGTGTGTGTGTGTGTGTACCGAATTGAGGCGGCCTCCTGTGCCCAACCTGCTGCGTTTTGGGTGCCTGCTACTCTGAGAGATGTTGGGACCGAATGTGTGTGAAAAGTGGACAGAGTTGTGTTGCTGCCTCGGGTTTCCTCCTTATGTGTCTAATTTTAGAGTAGGTGGGAGTCCTGCTTGATACTATAGGTGACTATGGAGAAGCGAAAGTGATTTTGTGACTTTGCCTGGAATTATGCAATGTGCATGTAGAATGACATATGGGTACTGTGAGATGGTGGTTTTCTGAAGTAAGTTTGGTTGAATGTAACTGTGCATGTGTTTGTAACCTACTGTTATTATTTGTGATGGTTTTGTGATTGAGAAACTGCATGACCACTGTCTAGTTGGGTATTTAAGATTTGATTATCTGAAGAGTGGTCATTAAGCCTGTCTCCAAAATTGTACCTCAATAGCAGTTTAGCAAATAGAGGTATAAGTATTGGAAAGGAAGAGGTAAGATTTCATTCCCCAGATGGTAAGATTCATTACAGGGAAACACTATGTGAACTAAAACCAATGTGTTGAAATTAATAGTGTTCCGTGAATAGCAAGCAGTAAAAAACAATCTTTGCTCATAACTAGTACTTTCAACACTGATGTATGAGTGAAGTTTCCTGCTTCTGGATGAAATCAGTGGTAGGGTCAATAGCTTCTTCAGGCATTCCAAGATTAAAAAGTATTTGGTATACTTTTAATCACAAGGTCAGTCTCATTTTAATAGTTAAAATAGTTTGCTAATTAAAACATTCACTGTAGCAGTCAAAACTTCAGACTTCACTTAGCATTGTATCATCTTCTCTTCAGGAAGCCTACAGAGTGGAAGGATCAATTTCTTTTCTAGTTCCATACCTGTACTACTAAAAAGTGTTGTTCAATAGTTAACCCTTAAATTAGCTATTAGTAAATTAATAATAAATAAGTTAATTTTCAATAATTAATTATGCTTATTAATTAATGTGATACAGGTGAATCAATAAAGATTAAGTAGAGGAACTTAAAGTGCAGAGATTCTCAAGCATATAGGAATATGTAATATATGATAGAGATCGCATTTCACATTAATTGAAAAAAATATGGATTACATAATATGTAGTATTGCTAAACAAGAAAACATACAACAAAAAAACTTCACAAGGTAAAAACACTTTAATAGTCATATGAGCAACTAAGAAAAATTATTTGCAATTTAAAATAAAGGGTTAGTTTACTAAATAAAAAAGGAAGATAATATCAATTAGGAAATTAAAACATATGAGAAAAATAGACATATTATAAGAAGAATGCCATCATAGAAAAGAAATAAAAGGAGCTTATTCTCTCATAATAAGAAATATGTAAGCTAGAACTACAATATATATCTGACAGGCAGAGATTAAAAATTTATTATCAACGGCATTCATCAGGGTGTGGGGAGGTATTCTGTGCTGATACTAACAGTGTAAATTGGTAGAAAGTCCATGAAGAACTATTTGGAAATACATGACAAACCTGTCTTCCATGGGAAATGGAAGGTAGAGCTGCAGAGGGAAAAGCACAATGTTCCCTCTCTCTCTCTCCAGCAATGACAGTTGCCCAGATCCATTCTAATTCATGAAGAGACTAGGTTTCTTGTGGTGAGGGAGCAGGAATTGCCCTTTTCCCCACTAACCTCCAGCTTGGATATGTGTGGGTACACAGAGTGGGCAAGTGCTGAAACAGTGAAAATTGATGCAGATTTAACTGAATTATTCTGGGAGATCTAAGTCAAATATGGTTTCACATGGCTCTTTGTATCCTCCCATCTCTGCCTTCTCAGGATTCTTCCCTTTTCCAAAAGAAAGGCTCAAAAGAGAAGGTTCATCTCTTGCAAATCTCAAAGCCATGCCTCAGGTGAGATGATGTTTCCTCTCTTTCTGAAATAAGTTGTTTTCAGGTGATATAAACATTTGCTTCCCTATCCTTAAATTTCTGGGATGTTGGCATTTGCTTCCATGAAACTGGTCTCCAGTAGGGCAAGCAAGTGGCCTAAGTGCAAAATGTAAGGAGTGCTCATAGGGTTGTGCATCCCTAAATTTTGCATCCTACGTTCACCTTCCCTACCTAGTTACAGACCTGTTCCCAGTTTTTCTTATTCCAACCAGATAAACATAAGCCTTTCCCATGTGTACCTTCTTGTTGTAGCCAATGTTTACATACTGACTTGGTATATTATTCATCATCTCCTTTCTTAGTCTTCTCACAAAAGTACTCTGGAACAGAAATGTATTATTTTGATTAAAAAGGGAATATATCGGGGCGCCTGGGTGGCTCAGTCGTTAAGCGCTGCCTTCGGCTCGGGTCATGATCCCAGGGTCCTGGGATCGAGCCCCGCATCGGGCTCCCTGCTCGGCGGGAAGCCTGCTTCTCCCTCTCCCTCTGCCTGCCGCTCTGCCTACTTGTGCTCTCTCTCTCTGCCAAATAAATAAATAAAATCTTTAAAAAAATAAAAAGGGAATATATTACTCTACTGAATCTATCCATCTTTAATGAATCTATCTTGTCTAGACACTGATTTGAGATCTAAGTTGTGAGGAGTCAAGGAGCAGACATGGAAAAACTGATCATCTCCACTCACCTAGGTTTTGCAATGATACAGTGGGAGGTAGAATTGGTAAATTACATCATTAGCTTGTGGTAAGATGTCTTGTTGTGTGAGGTTTCCAAGATAGAGATTTGCTTGCAAGCTTGTACAGAAAATTGTGATTTTGCATTCTCCCTCTGTGATCCTCCTGTCCATTTTATCCAATTCATACAAACGGTGGCCTGCCAGTGAAAACCTTTCCAGTATTTCAATGCTGTTACAGATTTATTCTTATCTTTTTAGTTTCTTCTAATTTTTCACATGTGGGTGCAGCAGAATGAAATGCATATGCTAGTCCATTCTTGAAACATTCTACTTTGAATCAAAGGTGGTACTTTTTCCTGTTTTCATGTCTTTCAGAAAATTCCTCTTCATCCACCCATCTTCAAAATACTGATTTTCCCCAGATGCCAACTGGTTCTCTTCTCTTCACTGTCTCTTTTTCTCTATGCACAGATCCACTCTAAAGGTTATACTGATCTAATTCTAGTGACTCTCAAATACCTCTCTCCATCCTAGACTTCTATTCAGAGTGTCAGAATCATATATCCAATGTCCAAAAGTTATGACCACCTGAATGTCCCTTAGACACTTCAAGTACATTTCCAAGGTCTACTTCATTACCTGCTTTGGTCCAGCTTATTCTTTCTTCTGTTTTCCATTTCCATTTTCTAGTCTCAGCACCTCCCCACTTGCCTATGCAGGTAACCCAAGAGCTATGCCTCTTTTTTCCACTCTACAACCAATCTATGACCAATTCTGTTGCAACCCATTATACACTAACCAGTTTTCCCCTCTCTAGACCACTAATACCACCTTAATCTAGGAAACATCTCTAACAATGGTTACTTAATTGTCTTTCCCACTTAACACACCTCAAGCCTTCTCCAGTCTTCAAGAGTATTGCCTCTAAAGTACAAATTTTATCAGATAACATATGTGCTATTTAATATTTCTTTATACTCCACAAAGCAGCAGACCAAGCAAAGTGGGGTATGCATTAGAATGGAATGTACAAGACAGTATATCGGAAGGGAGGAAAATACTAACAGATTGCATTCAAGAGCAGATCATCAACTCTGTGGATTGCCATTATTGCTGACTGATGACTTATAAATAAATATAAATATGTTGAGAGCGTTCTCAGTACATTTTTAAGACCACTGCTCTCTAGGAAAAAATCTAGTATTATTTGACAAACATGCGCACTGCCTAGCTCATTATATGTTTTTCTTCTTAGAGCTCAAAGAATCTTCCTTAACATACCGTGTCTTTTGCTGTTTCCTTAATTTACTAACTAATTTTCCTCTCCTCATGAATTTTAAAAGCTGATGCCCTGTACAAAGCAAATTCATTGTGAGGACAAAATTTTGATGTCCTCAGTGAAGCCTTGGAATACAAAATGAAATTTTTCTTCACTTCATAGCACTTTCCCTTGTACATATTTCTGTCATTCATCTGTAATATCTCTTGGGTATATGTATTTATATGTATGCCTCTCACTTAACCTGTAACTTCTCATGAGCAAGGCCAGGGTTTTATTCATTTTGGTCCACCAGGCAACCAGTCACATTTAAGGCAAATAGTACAATCTTATATATTTTTAGCATGAGATAGTAAGTAAATACAGAATGTATTATCAGAGAGAATTTTCTACAATAGAAAACACAAAATAAGAAAACTAGTCTGACCACTGACATGGTCTCCAATATCTAGTTCTCACTAGTTCCAATCACTTTAGGATGAACTAGAGTATGCCCTTACAGGGATCAGTGTCATTCAAGGATGTGACTGTGGACTTCACCCAGGAGGAGTGGCAGCAACTGGATCCTGGACAGAAGGCCCTCTACAGGGATGTCACGTTGGAAAATTACTGCCACCTCATCTCTGTTGGTAAGGAAAATTCCTTGAATCTTTCAACATTATACATCTCCTTTCAAGGATTTCTAAAGCATATGGAACTTTGAATTTCAGACATCAGAGGTGATGAATCCCTTTTTGTTACCAGATAGTGTGATTATGTCCTCACTTGCCTAGTGCAGGGTATTAACTTGGTAAGATGTTAATGTGTACATTGTCTGTCACCTTAGAGCTATATCTTTCTCTTCTTTCAATAGTTTTGAGGCCCAAGCAGCTTAGACCAAGTCTCATTTTTTATTACCAGGGTTTCACATGACTAAGCCTGATATGATCCGCAAGTTGGAGCAAGGAGAAGAACTATGGACAACAGAGAAAATTTTTCCAAGTCAGAGCTACCTTGGTGAGTCTGTAAAGATAAAATCCAGTGGACTCAGGTAGTTGACACCTTTGAATGTTTTGAGGGATCTATTTTTTTAATTGTGGTAAAATACTCATAACATAAAACTTATTATCTTAACCATTTTTAAGCATATAGTTCAGTGGCGTTAAGTACATTTACATTGTGCAACTGTCACCACCATCCATCTCCAGAACTCTTTTCATGTTTTAGAACTAAAACTGTACTCTGGGCACCTGGGTGGTTCAGTCGTTAAGCAGCTGCCTTTGGCTCAGGTCATGATCCCAGTGTCCTGGGATCGAGTCCCACATTGGGCTCCCTGCTCAGTGGGAAGCCTGCTTCTCCCTCTCCCTCTGCCGCTCCCCCTGCTTGTGCTCTCTCTCTCTGTCAAATAAATAAATAAAATCTTAAAAAAAAAAAAGAACTAAAACTGTACTCATTAAAAAATATCTCCCCATTACCTTCTCCCCCTAGCCTCTGGCAACCACCATTCTACTTTCTGTCCCTATGAATTTATCTGCATAGGTACTGCATGTAAGTGGAGTCATGTGGTATTTGTCTTTTTTGTGATTAGCTTTTTTCATTTAACATAATGTCCTCAAGGTCTACTCATACTATAGTATATCAGAATCTCCTTCCTTTTTAAGGCTGAGTAATATTCCAATTGTATGTGTATATCATATTTTGCTTATCCAGTGGACACTTGAGTTGCTTCTACCTTTTGGCTACTCTGAATAATGCTGCTATGAACATGAGTGTACAAATATCTACTTGAGTCTTTGCTTTCAGCTTTTTTGGTATATACTCAGAAGGAGAATTGATGGAATATACAGTAATTCTGTGTTTAATGTTTTGAGGAACTGCCATACTGTTTTCCATAATGGCTACACCATTTTACATTCCCAGTAACATACACAAGAGTTCCAGTTTCTCCACATCTTCACCAACACCTGTTATTTTCTATATTGGGTTTTTGGGTTTTTTTAAATAGTTGAAGTCTTATTAGGGATCTCTTTTTAAAGGCCTGAAATCTTTGACGTGCTTATACGTGACTGATTTCCATGCCTCTAAAATCTAAGTTTTGATTTTGACTGTCACTCCTCATGTAAGTTCTTTGCCTTATTGTTTATAGATATACTGACTGCTATTACCTTGCCAAGAATCTACTCCATGCTTTGTAGGTATAATGTACGTGGAGATCTTAAGTGTGAAGTCCTTCAAGTTCTGACAGAAGCATAAACCCATGTATGTCACACCCAATATAAAGAGGCCTTCAGGCCTCTTCCAAGTCCGTCCCTTCCACTAGGACAATCACACTTGTGATTTCTACCAGCATAGATTAGTTTTGTCTATCCTAGACTTTTTCATATCTATTTTCTTTAACTCAGCTTAATGTGTGAGAGACATACACATGTTTTTGCAGTAGTTTAGGTAGTTTCTTTTAATTATAGAATAGTATTCAGTTTATACCAGTTTGTTCATACATCTCCAGTTCATAGACATTTGAAATGTTCCAGTTTGGGGCCATTATGAATAAAGCTATTGTGAACATTCTTGTAAACATCTTTTTGTGGACATACGTTTTTATTTCTCCTCAGTAAACACCTAGCAGGTGGTATCACTCATTCATTAGGCAGGTGTATATTTCACTTTTTTAAGAAACTGTCAGCTTTTAGAAGTTACTGTACCATTTTAAACTTTTACCAGAAATGTGTGAGAATTTTGATTGTCCCACCATCTCTTCTGTATTTGATGTTATCAATATTTTCGTTTTGGTCATACAGAAGTGTATGGTAGTATATCTTTGCAGTTTTAATTTAGATATCTCTTAATGACTGATGATGTTGAGAACTTTTTCAAGTGCTTCTTCAGAGGTGCCTATTCAAATGTTCTGCCCATTTTTATTGGGTACTATATTTTTTCCTCAAGTAGTAGGAATTCTTTACATATACTGGATAGAAGTCTTTTGTTTGATATAGGTATTCTGAATATTTCCTCAGGTCTATGACTTGCCTATTTATTTTAATGATGTCTTTCAATAAGCACAAATTTTTAACTCTGATGAAATCCAGTTTATATCATTATTTTCTTTTATAATTCTTTGACCTCTCAAATATTTTCCTTCTACTAGGTTGTGATGATAGTTTCCTATATTTTCTTCTAAAAATGTTATGAATATTTTGCTATTTTTATTAATTCTATAGCCCATCTCATGTTAAGTTTGGTTAATGATGTGAGGTAAGGGCCGAAGGTCTATTTTCTTCCATATAGATACCAATTTCTCCCGTCACTTGTTAAATTAAATTAAATTGCTTGGTGATCTTATCAAAAAATTGTTTGATTATATTTGTGCCAGTGTATTTTTAGACTGTTCTTTCCTTTGCTATGTTTTAAGTCCTATTGCCAATACTACCTGGTCTTTGATTATTGGAACTTTCTAATAAGTCTTCAAGTCATAGTAAGTCTTCTAACTTTCTTCTTTTAAAAATTGTTTTAGCTATTCTGGGTCATTTTCTTTTTCAAATACATTTTAGAATCAACTTCTTAATCTCTTTAAACAAATGTGCTGGGATTTTTATTGGTGAGAACAAACATCTTAGCGATATTGAGTCTTCCGGATCATGACTATACTATATCTTTCTATTTTAGTTAGCTTCTCTACTTCCTGTAAGCAATATTTTATTATTTCTAGTATAGAGGTCTTATACATATTTCATTGTGTCTAATCTTTTAATATTTTAATGCCAATGTAAATAGTAGGATATTTAAAATTTCTTTTTCCAGTTTGTTGTTAATGTACGTACCCACAATTGATTTTTATATATTGATTTTGCATACTTCTACTTACTGTATTCTACCTATTACTTAAGTTTTATTGTTGTTGCTGTTGTCCCTTGTTTGTTTTGGTATATTCCTTTAGTTTTTGGAATACAAAACATGCCGTGTAGAAAAGAGATATTTTACTTCTACATTTGTATATGTTACTGCTTTCATTTCTTTTTCTTACTCTGTTGTACTGATTAGGATCTACAGTACAATGTTGAATAGAAGTGGTGACAGTGAGCATTCTTATCAGTTCACTAAATTTAGAAGGAAGACATTTAATATTTCATTCTTGAGCCTAATATTAACTGTAGGCTTTTCATAAGTGCTCTTTATTAAATTCTGGAAGTTCTTTTCCTAGTTTTCTGATTGTTTTAATTATGAATGTTGTTTTTAACATGCTTTTTCTACACCTGTTGAGATGATCATATGATCTTTCTTCCTTAATCTATTACTATGTATATGACATTAATTAATTTGAATTTTAAACCAAATTTGGACTTCTGGGATGAACCCCAATTGGACAAGATGTATTATATCCTGCTTCTAGATTACTAATATTGGTTTGCTAATTTTCTAGCAAGTTTTTATGCATGATTTTACCAAGGATAGTGATCTGTAGTTTTCTTGTAATGTCCTTGAAAAGTTTTTGTATCAGAATTGTGTCAGTAATACCAAACAGGGGGTGTTCCCTCTTCATCTGTTTTCTTATAGGATTTGTGTAATATTGGTATTACTGCTTCCTTAAATGTTTGATGAAAATCATTGTTAAGTCATCTGGGCCTGCATTTTTATAATTCAAGACTTCTGCTTCCAGCCCTGAGGAAGTAACAGAGTCTGGAATTACACTCTTACAGGAAACAAAAAGAAAACTGGACAAAACTATTTTCAGATATTGAACAACAGGCAGCACAGGCCTGGATTCCTGAGAGAAGAGAAACAAATGAGATGAGCCATACCTCATCCCAGGCTTTCATCTGAAAGCAGCTTCCAGACTACAGTACAGAGAAAGGAATCCAAAAAGAACCTGGCAATTTTACTGATTTGAGGAGACTGACCTTGGCATTCAAGGAGATTGAGGTGGCTAAAATTTCCAGGACATACTTCCCAAAAGAAGTGAGCTATGCAGAAAAAGAGTTCCCCAAATCTGCAAAAGTTTCTCCTTGAGTCTTTGGCTAAATATAAGCCTGCACATGTATAGGTGAAACTCTGTGAGACTAGACAAAGACATGTTCTAAGGAAAATACAACTACCATGGTGTTGTAAGATGAACAATTCCCATAGCCTCCTGTACAAAGAATCATTTTATTTCTTTCCAGCCAGAATGGAGAGAACTTGTTGATATAGGATGTTAGATAGACACCCTAGGAAGGCCACACCTAATAAATGGGGCTAGATTAGCCATACGTTAAAGACTTTGCAAGATTTGCCATAAAAGAGCTTAAATGGGTGCCTGGTGGCTCAGTCGGTTAAGCGTCTGCCTTCGGCTCATGTCATGATCCCAGTATCCTGGGATCAAGCCCCGCATTGGGCTCTCTACTCAGCGGGGAGTTGGCTTCTCCCTCTGCCCTCTCCCCCATGCGTGTTCTCTCTCTCTCTCTCAAATAAATAAAATCTTTTAAAAAAATTTTTTAAAAAGAGCTTAAACAAAAGCATCAAAAGGATTAAACCAACCCAAAAATAATTGCTATGCATCTGTTGGGTCCTCTAGAATGGAGATACTGAGATAGAGTTAGGAGTATAATAGATTTCTTAGAGGTACATCTATGAAATATAAAGGAGAAGAAAGTAAGATTAAACATAGAAAGCCATTAGATCATGATACAGATCTGGAACCTATGGAAGGAAAGAGGGAGATGCTAACAGGTTTGGGCAGGGAGAGCCTCAGACCATTGTGCAGACCTGACAAAGTCTTAACCAACCTAACTGGTCTGAAGCAAAGACTGTCCATCTGAGGAGTCCCCCATGGAGAGAATAGCCAGCCTCTAGTACCTTCTCACTGTTCAGCCTTTGGATGGGAACTTCCTGGGGAAACTCTGGTTTGATTCATCATCTGAAGAGTATCCTGAAGATGCTAACAATTGCAGGCTGTCAGGTAACTACACTTCTTTTTTTTTTTTTAAGATTTTATTTATTTAGTTGAGAGAGTGAGTGAGAGAGCACAAGCAGGGGGAGCAGCAGAGGGAGAGGGAGAGGCAGGCTCCCTACTGAGCAGGGAGCCCAATGTGGGGCTCAATCCCAGGACCCTGGGATCATGACCTGGGCCGAAGGCAGACACTTAACCAACTGAGCCACCCAGGCACAAAGTAACTACACTTCTTGCACATGAATGGCAAGTTCTCTCCTGAAGGGAGGTCCTGTGGGCAACTCTATGGCTGCCACGGAATGCCAGTAAAAGGACAGTACTCTTTATGAAAATACAACATGTGTTAAACTCAACAACATTAAACTGATAATGTCTGATATCCAATAAAAAATTATTAAACATACGAAGAAGAAGGAAAATATGACCCATAAACAGGGGGAACAAATCAGTCAATTAAAAAAAAAAAACTAAACTAAGTCAATAAAATCAGACCTAAAAAAGGTAGAGGTGGTGGAATTTGCAGACAAGGATGCTAAAAGAGTCATTATAAATGACCTCAATATCATAAAGAATGTAAAGCAAAAATGAACATAATGAGGCAAGATAGCAAAGATAGAAATAACCAAATGAAACATCTAAAGATGACGATTTAATATCTGAAATGAAAAGGAAGACCCAACTATGTGGTGTATATTAAAAATATTAAATATAAAGACACAGGAAGGTGAAACATAAAAACATGAAAAATATGTATCATACTCTCTTGTGGTTGCCCAAAGTGAGGGTGAAATTAACAACCTATCCCACTCACCCAAAATTTGACTTCAGATGTCAGGACTAAAATCTGACATAATGAGGCTTTCTGGGAAGAGCAAGGAAGATTCCCAGACTGGTCCTAAAATGGCTTGTGAGTGCAAGAGGGTGTGTCTGGGTTTCGTGTTTATTGTGGTTGGGGGATAGGTTAGGTGAGGGTTCTACATGTCGGCTAGTGATTGCATAGTTTAAACTTTCTGCCAGCACCAACAGAAAGAGCATAAAAGCTCTCTTATTGGCTTGCCCAGGTGTGGGGCAAGAGGGGAAAAAAGAAGGACAGGTCTAGGAAGTTGTCAGCAGTAAGACCTCAAAAATGGAATCAGACTCTATTACACATGCAAACACTAAGCATAAGAAAGTGGGAGTGGCTATACATCCAAGTAGATTTCAGAATACAGAATATTACAGTGATAGAGACACTTCATTAGAAGTCATAACAGTTCTAACAGAGCTTCAAAATACATCAGTGTTTCTCAGCTTTTTATCATTATCACTCCCCTAGAGGGTATTTTTAGAGATTTTTTTTCTAATTGCCCCCCATTAAATTTCAATACCATAATCTATGTTCTTTTGCCATTTGGAGGGCCACAGACTATTATAATATCTAAGAAACCTTTTTTCATTTCCCCATTATAAGTTTTGCTCCCTTGGGAGAAGCCCCCATTGAGAATGCATGAACTACATGAAACAAAACTGATAGACCTGAAAGGAGCAATGTAATTATAGCTTGAGATATAAACACCTCTCACTCAGTAATTGACAGAACAAAGAAAACAATAAGGTTATGGAATGCTTGAAAAACTATACAATCATTTGTATCTAGTTCATCTTTATAGAATATTTTACATGGAACATTCACCAAGATAGACCATATATGCTGGGTCATAAAACAAGTATCAACAAATTGAAAAGAACTGAAATCATAATATGGGCTCTGACCACAACAGAATTATATTTGAGCCTTGAACAACACAGGTTTGAATAGTGCAGGTCCACTTATACGTGGTTTTTTTTTTAATAAATACAGTATGTGCTGTACTGTATTTATAAAAAAGTACAGTCCTTTTGATTTTTTAAATAATATTTTCCCTTGCTAATTTTATTCTAAGAATACAGTACATAATACATATAACATACAGAATATGTGCTGTTTATGTTATTGGTCAACAGTAGGCTATTGGCAGTTAGTCAAATGTTATTTATGGATTTTCAACTGTGTGGGGGGTTGGTGCCCCAACCTCACATTGTTCAAGGATCAACTGTAATTCAATCAAAAATATCTCTATGTGTAAAACTAATGTAATGTTGTGTGTCGACTATACTTCAATCTTTAAAAAATGTATCTCTAAATTTCCCAAACATTAGGAAATTAATCACCACATTTCCAAATCAGAGGAATCAGAGAAGAAATCCTAAAGTAAATTTAAAGATACTTTGAACTGAATGATAGTTAAAACAATATACCAAAATTTGTGGGATGCAACTAAAGCAGCATTTTAATTTTTTATCCTTTTAAATCAGGGATCTAAACTGTCACCCAAAGTAACTAGAAAAAGAAAAATAAATTAAACTCAAACGTTAGTAAAAGGAGGGGTGCCTGGCTGGCTCAGTCAGAAGAGCATGCAACTCTTGGGGCGCCTGGGTGGCTCAGATGGTTAAGCATCTGCCTTCGGCTCAGGTCATGATCCCAGGGTCCTGGGATCGAGTCCTGCATCGGGCTCCCTGCTAGGCGGGGAGCCTGCTTCTCCCTCTGCCTCTGCCTCTCTCTCTCTGTGACTCTCATGAATAAATAAATAAAACATTAAAAAAAAAAAAAAGAAGAGCATGCAACTCTTGATCTCAGGGTCAGGAGTTCAAGCCCCACATTGGATGTAGAGATTACTTAAATAAACTTGAAAAGTTTTTTTAAAAAAGTTTGTAAAAGAAAAAAATAAAGACTAAAACAGAAATCAGTGAAATATATAACAGAAGAATAATAGAGAAAATGAGTGAAGCCAAAAGCTGATTCATTAAAATAATTGATAAATTAATAAACCATAGCTAATATGGTTAATAATTTTCATACTAATAAGAAATAGAAGACACAAATTACCAATATTAAAAATTAAAGAGGCTGCGGGGATTAACATAACAATAAAAAAATTTTAAAAAAAATAAAAAAAAAATTAAAGAGGCTGCATCACTACAGATCCTACAGACATTAAAAGGACAACTAGGGAATAAACAAGTAATTTTATATCAACAAATAGAGTAGGAGAGGACACTTCCCAACTCATTTTATAAGGCCAGCATTATCCACAACCAAAGGCACTATAAAAATAAAAAACTACACACCAACATCATGAAGCTAGAAAAAAAACGATAAGATATAAAACAGAACCTAGCAATATTTTAAAAGGATAAAACCTCATGACTAAAAAGAGCTTATCCCAGGAAAGCAAAGATGATTTGATATTCAGAAATCAGAGGCACAGTCAGTTAAGTGTCCAACTCTTGGTTTCGGCTCAGGTCATGATCTCAGGGTTGTGAGATTGAGCCCCACGTCAGGCTTCGTGCTCAGTGCGGAGTCTGCTTGATATTCTCTCTCCCTCTGCCCCTCATGCCCATGTTCTGTCTTTCTAAAATAAATCTTTAAAAAAAATCAGTCTATGTAATTCCCCATATAAAGGTGAAAAGAGGTCTAAAGTCAAGGATCTGAGGTGCCACTTAATGTAACTAGAAAAAAATTAAGGAGTAAAACCATGAAAGTATCTCAGTAGACATGGGAAAATAATTAAAATTCAGTTCCTTTTATAAAGCCTTAGAACAGATTAGCAATCAAAAGGAATTTCCTCAGCTTCATTAAGGGTGTCTTTGAAAAACTTATAACCACCATCATACTCAAGGTAGAAAGCCTGAATGCTTTTCCTCTGAGATCAAAACAGAAAAGATGCCCACTATCACCACTTCTATTAAACATTGTACTAGACACAAGTCAGTACAACAAGGCAAGAAAAAGAAACTAAAAGGCTACCAATTAGAAAGGGAGCTATCTTCATTTGTAGGTGAAATGATTGTGTACCTAATAAATGCTAAGGAATCTCAAAAAGAACTGTTAGAGGAGAGAGGGCGGGCCGACAAGAGGGCGGGTTGTGGACTGGCGGAGCAGGGACCCACTCGAGCGACCCGCGGACAGCGGCGATCCCGACGCCCGTGGAGCCGCAGACCAGCAGGAAGAAGATGAGCCTTAAGTCTGAACGCCGAGGAATTCATGTGGATCAGCCAGAGCTCCTTTGCAAGAAAGGATGTGGTTACTATGGCAACCCTGCTTGGCAGGGTTTCTGCTCCAAGTGCTGGAGGGAAGAGTACCACAAAGCAAGGCAGAAGCAAATTCAGGAGGATTGGGAACTGGCAGAGTGACTTCAGCGGGAGGAGGAAGAGGCCTTTGCCAGCAGTCAGAGCGGCCCAGGGGCCCAGTCCCTCACATTTTCCAAGTTTGAAGAAAAGAAAACCAATGAGAAGATCCGCAAGGTTACCACAGTAAAGAAATTCTTCAGTGCTTCATCCAGGGTTGGATCAAAAACGGCAGAAATTCAGGAAGCAAAAGCTCCCAGTCCTTCCATAAACCGGCAAGCCAGCAATGAAACAGATAGTGTCTAAAGAGTTCATAGAATTTCTCAAGACCTTCCACAAGACAGGCCAAGAAATCTATAAGCAGACCAAGATGTTTTTTGGAAACAATGCATTACAAAAGGGATTTAAGCACTGAGGAACAGTCAGAGTGTACTCAGGATTTTTACCAGAATGTGGATGAAAGAATGCAGACTTGTGGAAAAGTGCCTTCAGAAAGAGTTGAGAAGATAATGGATCAGATCGAAAAGTACATTATGACTCGTCTCTATAAATTTGTGTTCTGTCCAGAAACTACAGATGATGAGAAGAAAGATCTCGCTATTCAAAAGAGGATCAGAGCCCTGCACTGGGTTACACCTCAGATGCTTTGTGTCCCTGTTAATGAATAAATTTCAGAAGTATCTGATATGGTGGTGAAAGCAATCACAGATATCATTGAAATGGATTCAAAGTGTGTACCTCGAGGTAAGTTGGCCTGCATCACAAGTGCAGCAAGCACATCTTCAATGCCATTAAGATCACCAAGAATGAGCCAGCCTCAGCTGATGACTTTTTACCACCTCTAATCTACATTGTCTTGAAGGGCAACCCCCCACGCCTTCAGTCCAATATCCAGTATATCACCCGCTTCTGCAACCCAAGCCGATTGATGGCTGGGGAGGATGGCTACTATTTCACCAATCTGTGCTGTCCTGTGGCTTTCATTGAGAAATTAGATGCTCAGTCTTTGAATTTAAGTCAGGAAGATTTTGATCTATACATGTCCGGCCAGACTTCTCCCAGGAAGCAGGAATCTGAGAATTGGTCTCCTGATGCTTGCTTAGGGGTTAAGCAAATGTATAAGAACTTGGATCTTCTGTCTCAGTTGAATGAATGGCAAGAGGATCATGAGTGAAGCCAAGAAACTTGAAAAAGACCTAATAGAGTGGACGGATGGAACTGCAAAAGAGGTTCAAGATATTGTTGAGAAATATCTGCTTGAAATTAAACCCCCAAATCAATCTTTAGCAGCTTGTGACTCTGAAAATGTTGAAAATGATAAACTTCCTCCACCATTGCAACTTCAAGTTTATGCAGGATGATAAAAATTTACATGGGTAGTATTTATTTGAGCTTAAATTGTAGCTAGCCCTTACTACAGTCCATGATTGGGATCTAGACTATAACTTAATTGCTTATAAATGTCAAAGCATTTTTAAAGGTACAGTTTGTGGGGATTGTTTTGTTTGTTTTGTTTTTCCTGGCAGGGGAAGCTTAGTAAATAATAAAATACTATTTATTTGAGTTAAAAAAAAAAAAACTGTTAGAACCAATAAGTAAATTAGCATATTCACAGAGTTCTTGTTTTAGAGCAAATTTGAAGAAACTTTGTCCAGTATTTCTACAATTATTTTTCTGTGCTATTCTCAATTACATTTTAAATAATTTTAACCTGGGCGCCTGGGTGGCTCAGTTGGTTAAGCGACTGCCTTCGGCTCAGGTCATGATCCTGGAGTCCCGGGATCGAGTCCCACATCGGGCTCCCTGCTCGGCAAGGAGTCTGCTTCTCCCTCTGACCCTCTCATGCTCTCTCTGTCTCATTCTCTCTCTCAAATAAATAAATAAAATCTATAAATAAATAAATAAATAAATAAATAAATTTAACCTATTCTCTGTAGAGTTTATTAAGAAGTTTATATATATTTTTTTTAGTTTGGGTAATTTCTGTTAACCAGACTTCCAAAGTACTGATTCTTCATTCTCTTATGTTCCTATGCTGTTAAACTCATCCAATGAATTTTGCATTTAAGATACAAGGTTTTTTAAGTTTGCATTTCCTTATCTCTCCTGAATTCTCCATCTTTAACCGTATTTCCATCTTTTCTTGTAGATTTTGTAAGCATATTTATTAGTTATTTTAAATTCCTTATCTTGTAATTTTAATGTAGAGGACATATATCAGTCTGATTCTGTTGACTGTTTTTTATCTTCTCTATTGGTCATATTTTCCTGTTTCTTCTCAGGAAAACCTTGTAGATAATATGTTGTCAAGATGCTGGATTCTTTTTCTTCCTCTGAAGATTGCTGAGTTTTCACCCAGAAGGCAGTTAAGTTACTGGTGGCTCACACTGATTCCTTTTTAAGATTGCTTTTATGTTTTTTAGATGATTTCTATTTCAGTTTCAGTTTTGCCTTTAGTTTTATGGTGTTTCTCTTAGTCCTGGGATGCAGCCTTTAGCCATTCTGGGGTTTCAGTAGAAAAATCAAAGGTTCCTCTCACCAGGTTCCTCTGACTTGGCACAGGACTGGTATTAAAAACTATTTTTCCAGAGCTAAACAACTGCTGAAATCTTTAATCAATTCTCCCAGTGCTCCAGCTTTCTTTTCCCTTTGTGCTTCTTGCAGTCTTGACCTGTAGATGCAGTTAACCAAGGTTTTGAGGAGAGGTTTATGCTAATTTTGGGGTTTTCCTTCTATGACTTTTCCATTCTCAGATTTTGTCTTAAGATTTTTTTCCTCAATTTATTCTAGTAGCCCTGAACTTGATCTCAGATTTTTCTGCACAGGATGACTCCTGCTTTCTCCCAGAGATCTATCTATCCCTTGTGTGCTGCACAAGCTACCAGGGCCCACAGTGGAAAACCTGGGTAAATGTAGATCTTACGTAGTGTGGTTTCTTTCTTTTCAAATGTTATATCCACTTCAGTTTCTGCCTGCTTTTGATCACTCTTTAGTGCTTTAAAACAAGTTGGTCTTTTACAGCTGGTCCATAGTTTATCATTGTTATCAGCTGGAAGGTTGTTTTGAAACTAACTTCTTTGCCATTATCAGAATCTGGATATCTAGATAAGCAATTTCTCAAACTTTTTAGTTTTGGGACTTGTTAATATTCTTAAAATTATTAAGGATTAAAAGAACTTTGTGCATGTGTCTGTGTGTACCCTATTAGAAGTTAATACAAAAAATTTTTAGGGCGCCTGGGTGGCTCAGTTGGTTAAGCGACTGCCTTCGGCTCAGGTCATGATCCTGGAGTCCCTGGATCGAGTCCCGCATCAGGCTCCCTGCTCGGCAGGGAGTCTGCTTCTCCCTCTGACCCTCCCCCCTCTCATGTGCTTGCTCTCTCTCATTCTCTCTCTCTCAAATAAATAAATAAAAAATCTTTAAAAAAAAAAAAAAAAATTTTTTACTAATTCATTTTAAAACAATATAAAAATAATAAACTTATTACATGTTGACATAAAATCATATTTTTACAAAAATAACTATTTCCCAAAAGAAAAACAATAGTGACAAAAGTGGAATTGTTACATAATTGAAATTTATTTAATAAATAGCTGATTTTCACATCTGATTCTATATTCAATTTGTTGTAAAATGTTGTTTGAATCATAATATATGAAGAAAACCTTCCTTCATGCATTATATGTAGTTTGAATGAGAAATATTTTTTTAAAGATTTTATTTATTTGTCAGAGAGTGAGAGAGAGAAATAGAGAGCCAGCACAAGCAGGGGAAGTGGCAGGCAGAGAGAGAAGCAGGCTCCCTGCTGAGCAAGGAGCCTGATGCGGGACTCAATCCCAGGATCCTGGGATCATGATCTGAGCCGAAGGCAGATGCTTAACCAACTGAGCCACCCAGGTGTCCCTGAATGAGAAATATTTTAAGCGCCTTTTTAGATTGTCATAGATATTCTTCATTAATACTACATCCAAATGTAACAATTGGTAGTTCCTGAACAGTTAGTTGCAATATAGAACCTGAAACCATAACAATGAACTTTTGTGCCCTGCTCAGTGAGAAGCCTGCTTCTCCCTCTCCTCCCCGTTCATGCTCTCTTCTCCCTATCTCTGTCACTCTCTCTCTCTCAAATAAATAAATAAAATCTTAAAAAAAAAAAATAGAGCTATCTTCTTCATCCCAAATCATCATCTAAAAAAAAACCAACTACAACAACAAAAAAACCCATAAAATCCAATGGTCTACTTAAATGGATATTTTACCCATGCATTTTTTGGTAATATTATGTATTAATCATTTGGAAAGTAACAGTTCAGTGACATCTAACATCTTCCAAATTTTGACATATTTCTATATATAATATTAACTTTAAAAAAACACCAAAGGCTACATTTGTTAATATCATCAGAAATGTTATCAGAAAAGTCTTAAAAATTGGGAAGCTGACAAGCTCACAGTAGCAAATACAAGCTTTCCAACATAATGACCTTTATTTGAAAGCTTGAATTTTATCATTGGTTATAAATATTAGCATATGTTTTCCTTGAATTAACATGCTCACATTGTTCAAGAAAATATCTACCAGAAGGATGCCTGGGTGGCTCATTCGGTTAAGTATCTGCCTTTGGCTCAGGTCATAATCCCAGAGTCCTGGGATGGAGTCCTGCATCAGGCTCCTTGCTCAGTGGGGAGCCTGTTTCTCCATTTGCCTGCCGCTCCCCCTGCTTGTGCTCTCTCTCCCTCTGACAAATAAATAAAAGCAAAAAAAAAAAAAAAAAAAGAGGGGCGCCTGGGTGGCTCAGTCGTTAAGCATCTGCCTTCGGCTCAGATCATGGTCCCAGGGTCCTGGGATTGAGCCCCCCATCGGGAAGCCTGCTTCTTCCTCTCCCACTCCCCCTGCTTGTGTTCCCTCTCTCGCTGTGTCTCTCTCTGTCAAATAAATAAATAAAATCTTTAAAAAAAAAAAAGAAAAAGAAAATGTCTACCAGATAACCACGTTTGAATAATAATCAGTTGTACTCTCAAGTAAAAATGCTGTTCCACCAAAAGTAGATACAGATATCCCCTGCTTTTTGAAAGTTCATGTTTTGCCACTTTGGTTTTACTAAAGACCTCCATTAGTACCTGTTTTCACTAACCAAAAGAAATCCGAAGAGGATTTTTGCTTTTACAAAACAAGGTGAAAAGCAAAAATAACACTCAGTGCTTGCTTTGCAGCGAGCTGTAGAGGCACTACCCAGCTCCTTCCCCGGAACTACACTCAGCACCTCAGCATCAGGCTGCCGTAGCTTTGAGCATCTGTGCTTCACCTCAGTTTATTTTGCACATCCATTAGCATGATGTGTCAGAAAAGCTGAAGAGAGGTTATTTTTTGGATCTGGGAATGCTCAAAAATTTTTCTGTATAAATTAATGGTAGTTGCTTCTTCACTTTATGCCATTTCAGCTTATGAAAGGTTTCACAGGAACATTCTGTTTTTGGATGCAGCGGGAGGGGACGGAGGGCCCTGTATTCAGTTCTCAACTCAAATAATTACACCAGTACTTTTCCTCACAAAATACATTATACTCTGGTATGCAACAGAAGTGCTTTATGCATACGTCTTTAATCATCACACAGAATATTGAAAATATGTGTACTCAAGGGTAGAGATCTAATAAAATTAATGATTTTTTCCTGCTCTATCAAAAACAGTCTTACATGAAATCTTTTTTCTTATGGATTAGAAATGTAGTGATTACTATTATAGATTGGTGCAAGTGTTTTCATTTATGCTGACGTGCCAGCATTTTACCCACTGTATTAATCGTATTTTTTATCTTCTATATTTTATGATGTCTTGACAACTTTGGAGGGCCTTGCTTGCTGGGGAGACATTGCCCCCCCCCAGAGCTAGCTAATTCGTAGAGACAGTAAACAACCTGTTGGTAAGCCCACATTTCATATAAAAACCAACAAATCCAAGTCCATACCCTCAACTACCTCCTTTACCTAACTCTCACACACCAAGCCAACATTTCCCGTGCCCTAAATCACCCAGGGCCAGGTACATACAACTAAAGACCACCCCTGTAACCCATAGCCTCCAACACTGTTCAAAAAAGCAATCCTAAACTGTTTCTCCTGCCCTTTCCCATGCAAGCAAGTCCCATAAAAGGCTCTGGCATAGGCTTTCCCCGCTCTCCTTTCTGCCTCCTGACCAAGCCTGCAGCTCCTACATTTGACCCTACAAAGGAGGAAATGTACGGAAAATCATTTAATGGCATCAGCCTATGTCATCAGTTAGTCACCCTCATAAATTAAAATTCCATAAGTACAAATCAGACACCCATCTTAAAAAGACAAATGGAATGTTGTTATTAACAAAAATAGTTTTTATGGACTACCTCTCCCCCTCCCTGCCTCCCACATAAGGATCTCATATACTAAGGTCCATAAATCACACTTAGGGAACTGCTGGTTTAGGCCTTCTTGTTTTTCGTGTTTTTAACATTTCAGTCCTCTTTTTTCTTTTGTTCGGCCTCCTATTTATAGGCAGTCTTAAATCTATCCAAAAAGTAAAAAGAGAAATCATTGTCTAATATATCTTCCTCTTAGTTTTCATTTCCTTTCCTTTCTTTCCCTGTGCAGTGTCTTAACTGTTTCTTGCAGTCAGGCTTACATCCTATTCTCACCATGACACCTGCCATCAGATTTCAAAATCCATATGCTGTGGACCTAAGATAATTTTAGTATCACTTTTTTAAAATAAATTTATTTCCAATAAGTTTCCATGTTCCATATCATAGTGCTCAGATTCCTGATTCCTACCCACCTTGATTTGGGTAAAAAAAAACCTAACTCATTTTAATTCTGTTTCCCTGAGTGCCTTTTCACATCTTCATTTCTTTTCCTCCCTCCTTTATTGCCTAGGAAAATAAATATTTATTGAATAAATTGATTTTATTTCAGTGGTCTCTTGTTGATATCCTTAAAGGCTCTTTCTTCATCTTCAGTTCTTGCTTTTATAAGAGTCCTATAAGTTGGGGCACCTGGGTGGTGCAGTTGATTAAGTATCCGATTCTTGGTTTCCACTCAGGGCACTCAGGTTTTGGTCTCCTTGTGGGGTCTAGCTTTGTGTCAGGCTCTGGACTCAGCGTAGAGTCTGCTTGGGATTCTCTTGCCCTCTCCCTCTGCATATCCCCCTCCCCGCTTGCACGTCCGCATGCTCTCTCTTAAAAAAAAAAAAAAAAAAAAAAGTTCTGTAAACTAATCTGATCCATTCTCAAGTTGTGGTTTTCTTGGCTTTCAAATAGACATTTTCAGCCCACTTCTCCCATTTGAACTCTAGTGTATATTTTGATCTTCCTAGATCAATACAACAATCAGTTGTGTCATACCTTTGATTATTGATTTTTTAAAAAGATTTATGGGGCACCTAGGTGGCTCAGTCACTTAAGCAGCTGCCTTCGGCTCGGGTCATGATCCCAGGGCCCTGGGATCAAGCCCCGTGTCGGGCTCCTTGCTCAGCAGGGAGCCTGCTTCTCCCTCTCCCTCTGCCTGCCGCTCCCCCTGCTTGTACTTGCTCTCTCTCTCTCACTATCTCTCTCTGTATGTCAAATAAAGTCTTTTTAAAAAAAGATTTTATTTGTTAGAGAGAGAGCGTGCACAGTATACACAAGACCACCCTCACTTCTGACACCAGCTGTAAGTTTGGGGGTCCCCAAGACTACTGCTAGTATCAACAATATGCTATAAGGATCCATGGAACTTACTGAAAGCTATTATGTTCACAATTAACAGTTTATTACAGAAGAAAAAATACAGATTAGAATCAGTCAAGCAGAAAGGGCAGAGTCCAGGAAAGTACCAAACATGAAGCTTTTAGTAGACCTCTCTCTGTGGAATCATGGGCAAAATTACCTTGCTGGTGTGACAATACATACAGAATATTGCCAACCAGGGAAGCATCACCTGAGCCCCTTGTCCAGAGTTTATATCAGGGCTCCATAACATAGGCATGATTAACTGTACATGTAGCCAGTCTCAGTTTTCAGCCCCTTTAGAGGTAAAGCTGATACTGTTTGACCCAAAGCACGCACCCTAAATCACACTCTTGGTGTGGCTCAAAGACCTCACACTAAATTACATTGTGACTTACTAGCTGGCCAAAGGCTCCCAGGCAAACAAATACATATTCCAAGGGCTTAGAAGATTACTTCTCAGAAGCCAAAGGCAAATGTCAGATGTCTCTTTGGGCAAGGTTATATTCTTTACTATACAATACAATATGTATATCATTTAGTTAAAAGATCAAGTTTCACTTCCTCTGTGAAATGTTCCTTGACTTCTCCAGACCATGTTCAATTCCTTTTTTTCTGCATTCACATTCTACTTATGTCTGTAAATTGCAAACAGACGCATTCTCTGGTATGATCAAGCTTCTTTTCCCATCCGAACAGTTGCCCCAAAAAAAGGTTCTTTTACTTTTCCTTACTGTAGTTTGTAACAGAGGCTAGATATCCAATAGTTACCTAACTATCATTGATTCCATGCAAGGAAAATATCTTTCCTATCCATTCAGAAATCATTTAATGATAATTTCTTTTAAATATACATGCCAAGAGGCACCTGGGTGGCTCAGTCGGTTAAGCATCTGCCTTCGGCTCATGTCATGATCCAGGGTCCTGGGATCAAGCCCCGCGTCGGGCTCCCTGCTTGGCGGGGAGCCTGCTTCTCCCTCTGCCTCTGATGCTCCCCCTGCTTGTGCTCTCTCTGTCTCTCTCAAATAAATAAATAAAATCTTTAAAATAAATAAAAAAATATATATATACATGCCAAGATCACATCCCTTTATCTCAGATAACCGTGTGTTAACATATACTCAGAAGATAGTCAATAAAATATTGACATCCAAGAGCATAAGTTTTAGTTGGGAAGGCAATATTATCAAATTCAGCATTTTACATATAATATTCATATTAAAAGAGCAAGTTGTTGAAAGAGTTCTTGAAACAGATGGTCCAGACTATAATTATAATCTAATTTCAGACAAATTCAACATTAAAGGATACAAATAATATATGAAGGCTTTTCGATAAATTGAATAGTAGAATGTCCCTGCAGGTGGTTAAGGTCCTTAGAAAGATGATGTTACTCCAGTTACTAATACAGATTAGTTTTAGTGTGTTCTAGAACTGCACATAAGTGGAATTTTATAATATATACTCTTTTGCATAAAGCTTTCACTCTGAAAAATGAGATTCATCTCTTTCCATTGTGTATCAGTAGATTTTTTTCTTTTTTATTGGTAAGTAGTATCACATTATATACATACATGACACAATATTACCATTTACCTTTTGATGAGTACTTGGGCAGTTACCAGTTAAGGGCTATTATAATTAAGACACAAGTCAAGGGTAAGATGAATCCATATTTAAAATTACCCTATAGAAATGGGTGGTAGTAAGGGAAGAATAATCAGATATAGCCAAGAATTATAAGAAAAATAATAGAGTTAAAAAAAAAGAAAAGAAAAATATTAGAGTCGGTCAGTGCTGTAAACATACAGTTGAAGAATCTAGGCCTTCACATTCCCCATAGGGAATAGCAGAGTTAAGGTATGTTACTGCATTGGGAGGAAGACTTAAACCCATCCTTCCTGAAAACTGAAAAAGTAATTCAGAAAATGAAAGGAGGAAAAGTTAGAACTGATGGTCAGGAGAATTTAGTTATTGACCATCTCTGCAAGAATAAATCGATGGTAACAGCAGTCAGAATACAACAGTGATTATATTCATGTTTCAAGTATGCTTTGTTGTCTGGTTTATTTTACAACTCCTAATGGAAATAGGTTTCCGAAAGTCTTCCCTTTCAAGAGAAAATAAGTTGTGTGGAGAGTTAGGGCCTAGGCTATAAACAGTGTTTCTCTCAACATTAGGAAAGGAGTGCTTGAGAAAGTTCATTTGCCATGGATGGGTTACATGCAAGTGAGGAAGAAACAAATGGAAGTATTTTATAACACATATTTAGGCATGAGGGAATAATATTTAGGCTTTCATTTCTACCTGAACATTTTCCTTGCTTACTGGTTAGTACCCTTAATAAGCTCACTCCATTATTTCTGAATCTGCCCGTTCCAAGAACAATCCCACTTTCATCATCCTTTGTCTTCTGTTTACTTGTCCTTGTGTTTATTATACCTGCTCAACGTAGTTTATATTTACAATATGCCAAAGATATGAGTGTTCTTTTCTTATGCCAATTTTTCCTCATTTTAACTGTGTAGCAGGGTTTGTGTTTATGTCATATGAATTTTCCCTACCAAGAGGTATTTTATTTTGGCCCTTGTATAGACCACAATAGTGAGGCTGACAGTTGCACAATGGGTTGTTTGTATATACATCCAATCCATAACATTTATGTGAAAACTTACAATGTTGTTATTCTTTTCTAGAAGAAGATGGAAAAACTGAAGATGTTTTAGTGAAGTTCAAAGAATACCAAGACAGGCACTCCAGATCAGTCATATTCATCAACCACAAAAGGCTAATTAAGGAAAGAAGTAATATTTTTGGGAAAACACTTACTGTAGGCAAGAACCGTCTTATTTCAAAAACAACGCTACGTGAATATAAGCCTGATGGAAAGGTTTTAAAAAATATTTCGGAATTAGTCAGTAGAAATATAAGCCCTGTAAGAGAGAAGATTGGTGAGAGTAATGGATGGGAGAAATCATTCCTCAATACTAAAAATGAGAAAATTCATACTACAGTGAATCTCTATAAACAAACAGAAAGGAGTCTGAGTGGTAAACAAGAGCTTATTCAACATCAGAAAGTTCAAACTCCTGAGCAATCATTAGATCATAATGAATGTGAAAGATCCTTCCTTATGAAAGGAATGTTATTTACACATACCCGAGCTCACAGAGGAGAAAAACCCTTTGAATACAATAAAGATGGAATAGCCTTAATCGAAAAGTCCAATCTCAGTGCCCATTCACAAACTCTTATTGAGAAGAAACCCCATGCATACGGCAAATACGGGAAGTTCCTCTGCAGGAAGTCTGTTTTTATCGTGCATCAGAGATCTCAAACAGAAGAGAAACCCTTTCAGTGTCCTTACTGTGGGAATAGCTTTAGAAGGAAGTCATATCTCATTGAACATCAACGAATTCACACAGGTGAGAAACCTTATGTTTGCAATCAATGTGGGAAAGCTTTCCGTCAAAAGACAGCCCTCACTCTACATGAGAAAACACATATAGAGGGGAAGCCCTACATCTGTATGGATTGTGGGAAGTCCTTCCGCCAGAAGGCAACTCTCACTAGACATCACAAAACACATACAGGGGAGAAAGCCTATGAATGTACTCAGTGTGGAAGTGCTTTTAGAAAGAAGTCATACCTCATTGATCATCAGAGAACTCACACAGGGGAGAAACCATATCAATGTAATGAGTGTGGGAAGGCATTTATCCAGAAGACAACTCTCACTGTACATCAGAGAACTCACACAGGAGAAAAACCCTATATTTGCAGTGAATGTGGGAAGTCCTTCTGCCAAAAGACAACCCTCACTCTCCATCAAAGAATTCACACTGGGGAAAAACCGTATATTTGTAATGAATGTGGGAAGTCCTTCCGCCAGAAGGCAATCCTCACTGTTCATCAGAGAATACATACAGGAGAGAAATCCAATGGATGTTCTCAGTGTGGGAAAGCCTTTAGTAGGAAATCAAACCTCATTCGCCACCAGAAAACTCACACAGGAGAGAAACCGTATGAATGTAAAGAATGTGGAAAGTTCTTCAGTTGTAAGTCAAACCTCATTGTACATCAAAAAACTCACAAGGTAGAAACCTTGGGAATTCAGTAAAGGATAGGACTTTTTGGTAAAAACTTTTGAAGTCATAGTAAACCCTGTACATGATGTAGCTTGCAAATATAATAATAGTCAACAGTTTTAGGTACTATTCCACAAATTTACCTACTGTTTGTGAGCCTATATAACAAAGAATGACTAGACAAATGACAATAGTCATTGAAAATACCGCCCTAAATTTTTTATTATTAGATTCAGCAGGCATAAACTTCCTCTGTCAAGTTTCTACAAACATTTAAAATTGCTTATTTTCAATTTCAAAACATACCTTGTTGTGTCCCAGTAATAAGGAGTTGACCAACTGGCAGTGGTCTGTGGACCACACTGTGAGCGAAGGTGTTTTAAAGAAAGGAAGTGTGAACTGTATTTCTTGTTGGAAATATGAAATAAAAATTAGTTGTTACCTCCTCAAAATTTACCACAGTTCTGACTTCTAACATTATAAATTAGGTTTTGCATATTATGAACCTTTATATAAATTGGATTATACATCATGTATTCTTTTATATATGGCTTGTTTCATTCATCATTATGTCTGTAAGACTCAGTGCATGCAGCAGAAGTTCATTTATTTCTATTCTATATAGAATTCCATCATATGATTAAATTACAATTTATCCAATCTACTCTTGATGGACTTTTTCATTGTTTACAGTTTAGGGTCATAATAAATAATGCTTCTGTGAACATATTTGTTTTTTGGTGTACATATGTTCATTTCTCTTGTTTTCATACTAGGAATGGAATTGCTGGGTCCTGGAGCATATTTGTTTGGTCAGCTTTGGTAGATATTACCAAACAACTCAGAACTTTCACAGCATGAGATAATTCACTCTGAAGGAAAACAACTGTGAATATAAGCGATATGGTGATGGTTCCAACCAGAGAATTCATGCTAGAGGGAAATTCTACAAATATGAAAACTGAGAATCCAATTATAATGCATGTACAAAGACTTTTAGCCACAGCCCAAACTGTAATATAATACCAAACAAATGTAATAAATGTGAGACTGCCTCCAAAAGTCATACTCAGGAAAGGAAGGCTCCTAGTATGCTTCCTTGCGTTAGAGAGTTCTAACTGGAGAAAAATCCTATGAGTATAGTAAAGAGAACAGGGGATAATAGCTTTTACCTATGGCCTATATCTTGCTGGATGTGTAAAAATGATGAATATGGAAAAGCTTATGGTTCAAATCATACACAACACCATGGAATTCACATTGGATGGGAACTCTTTAAATGAAATGATCATAAGGGGTGCCTGGGTGGCTCAGTCAGTTGAGTGTCCAACTCTTGATTTTGGCTTAGGTCGTGGTCTCAGTGTCGTGAGATCAAGCCCCGAGTCAGGCTCCACCCACAGGAGCCTGCTTGGGATTTCTCTCTCCCTCTATCCTTCCCCACAACCCCCAACACACGTGCTCTCTCTAGAAAAAAAAATAATAATGATCATAAGAATGACTTTAGCCATAGCTCACTCCTTATACAACATCAAAAAATTTATACTAAAGAAAGGAAAATTTAAAAAGGGAATAGATGAGGCTTGGAACTCTAAGTCTGGGGAAAGCTGCTTCCAGGAAGAAGTCTAACCATACTGAGATTATAATGCTAGAGAGTCTACATGTAGGCACCTGGTTAATAGCCCCAGCTAAGCTCCCAGTCATCATCCAGTAACATCTGTCAACTAAATGAGCCATCAGGGACACCTAATCAAGTCTTCAGATAACTGTAGCCCCTACTAACATCCAACTGGAACCACCTGAAAGACCCCAAGCAAGAACTGCTCAGCTAAAGCCTTCTCAGATTCCTGACCCACAAAATGGTTACATTTTAAAAATTAAATTGGATTGATTAAAAGAAAGGGAAAATAGGGGCACCTGGGTGGCTCAGATGGTTAAGCATCTGCCTTCGGCTCAGGTCATGATCTCCAGGTCCTAGGATCGAGCCCCACATCCGGCTCTCTGCTCAGCAGGGAGTCTGCTTCTCCCTCTTCCTCTTCCTCTCCCCACTGCTCCTGCTCTCTCTCTCTCTCTCTCTGTCTCAAATGAATAAATAAAAAAATTCTAAAAAAAAAAAAAGGGAAAATAATCTCTGAGTATCTATATTATAAAATAATGGTATGAACATTTGGATTCAGAGTCAATGAGCAAAAGTGTGGCAACCACTAGGAGATTTTTGGCATGAAAAAAAAATCCTGATACACAGTTGAAGATTGGCTGTATTTTTTGTTTGCAATTACATACATAAATAACAACTCGATGAAGGGTTCATATGCTATCTTTCTCATTTTCCGGCAGTAAATTATACTTATCAACTTGGTAGCTTAGCTATGCAAATGCATTCTTCACAATTTTGCAAAAATGAAAATAGCCCCAAAAGACCTACTGTGGATAATGCAGGGAAACAAGTCTATCTTTGAAAGATCCTGTGCAGGGGCGCCTGGGTGGCTCAGTCGTTGGGCATCTGCCTTCTGCTCAGGTCATGATCCCAGGGTCCTGGGATCGAGCCCCGCATCGGGGTCCCTGCTCTGCTGGAAGCCCGCTTCTCCCTCTCCCACTCCCCCTGCTCGTGTTCCCTCTCTCGCTGCCTCTGTCAAAAAATAAATAAATAAAACTTAAAAAAAAAAAAGAAAGATCCTGTGCAGAGTCATTTCCCTGATGTTCCATGAACTAAGATGCAGAGAGAAATCAAGATATGGAGATAAGGGGGCACCTGGGTGGCTCAGTTATTTAGGCATCTGCCTTTGGTCGGGTTATTTTCCCGGAGTCCTGGGATTGAGCCCTGCGTTGGGCTCCTTGCTCAGCGGGGAGCCTGCTTCTGCCTCTCCCTCTCCCTCTCCCTCTCCCTCTGCCTGCTGCTCCCCCCTGCTTGTGCTCTCTCTCAAATAAATAAAGTCTTTCTAAAAAAAAAAAGATATGGAGATAAGTACAGCCACGTCCCTGTAGAAGGTACTTTCAATGCTTTGAAGAAAGTCTAAATGAATTTTTGCTTTCTAACAGCTATTCACATATAAGCTGCTTCTTAGAAAAAGCAGGTCCAATATTTTATGTTTTGGTGTGAAACAGCATTGGGCTATGTTCCATACTCCTATATTAAGATTTCTTTTGAAGAAGTTGGGCATGTTCTTTTTCATTAATTTTTATGTATATTTTATGAATGGATAAATATATGAAATGAGGACTTTTCAACTAACCTATTGGTGAATGAAGTTTGGGCAGCTCTTAGGAGTGAATATGATTTTGGATTACTCCTAAATATATATAACAGAATAGGAACTAATTCACAAATTCATATTTTATACACCTAACTGCAAGGTCATGAGACAAAAGACGGTTAACCTGTGCAAAGATTCCATCAGTCCAAAGGACTGACAAGACTCCACAGAGCATATCCATGTAATGCTTTCATTTAAAAGCAAAAGGGGGGTGCCTGGGTGACTGAGTTAAGCATCTGACTCATGATCTCAGCTCAGGTCTTGATCTCAGGGATGTGAGTTCAAGCCCCACATTGTGGAGCCTACTTAAAAAAATAAATAATAAAAAAATAATAAATAAAACCAAAGGATGTGGCTCACTAAGAGAAAGAAAAGGTAGGTAAGTAATTAGGGAGTCAGAATTATTCACACGCAACCTCCCCAGTGTCCTTATTCACATGCAGACTGCACTTTTTCTCCAGGTTGAACCACTAAGATCTGTGTGAATCTTTACTTTGGGAGAGCTCAAGGCAGAAGTTCCCTGCAAGGGCTTTTATGCCCGTCTGTTCACTCATTACATAATCAAGCTAGGCTATCTAATCATTTACTTGATAAACAAATTGGCTCTGGGGTCTACA
The DNA here is from genome assembly GCF_964656455.1 of Halichoerus grypus. Taxonomy (NCBI): domain Eukaryota; kingdom Metazoa; phylum Chordata; class Mammalia; order Carnivora; family Phocidae; genus Halichoerus; species Halichoerus grypus. Next base: position 45,473,175 of record NC_135726.1, on the reverse strand, counting down.
GGGGAGCTTTAGACTTTAAATAGCGCCTCACATATCTCTGCCCTTATCTCAATCAAGGGTCAATGCCAGACATCCAAGCATCATGAACATAATGTTAGAGCTTTTCTAACTACTGTTAACCTTTCTCCTATCCTTCTCCAAAGGAAACTATGGCCACTTACCAAGGTAGCTGCATTGGGGAAAAAGAAATAATCATACTTTTTAGGAATTACTGAACACTGGGTTGAATTGACTCAAGTTTCTGGAAACCCAAAATGTCACTGTGGTCCATCAGTTACAGTCGGGGCTAATGGAGGTCAGGTGACCAATGGAATTTTAGCTCAAGGCTGTCTCACAGTGAGCCCATTGGTCTCTCAGCCCATCTTGTGGTTATTTCCCCAGTTCCAAATGCGTAATTGGAATAGACATACTTGGCAACTAACAGAACCCCATATTAGTTCTCTGACCTGTGGGGTGAGGGTTATTATGGTAGGGAAGGCCAACTGGAAGCCTTTGTAGGTATAACTGCCTCTACCCACAAAAATAGTAATTAAAAAAAATAATAATACCACAATCCTGTAGGTCTTGCAGATATTTGTGGCACTGGACTTGAAAGATGAGTGGTGATTCCAACATACTTCATTCAAGTCATTTACTTGGCTTACGCAGAAAACAGATGGACCTTAAATGACAATAGATTATCATAAATTTAATCAGGTGGTAATCCTAATTGCATTCCAGATGTGGTTTTGTTGCTTGAGCAAATTAACACATCCTCTGGTATGTGGTATACAGTTATTGACCTGGAAAAATTATTTTCTAGATATCTTTTAGTAAAGACCACCAGAAGTACTGTGTTTTCAGGCCAGCAATATACCTTCACTGTTCTACCTCAGTAGCTGTGTTAATCTGGGTTCTCCAGAGAAACAGAACAACTTAGGGGTTTATATATAACACACATATACATATCTGTGTGTGTGTGTGTGTATTTGTGCAAACGCCTAAGTGGTACCCCCCCACACACACAGATATGTATATGTGTGTATATACACATACATGCGTGTAAATTTTGTATATACACACATATGTATGCGTGTAACATATATTTATACAAATACACACACACACACATATATATTCTTTAAAGATTTTATTTACTTATTTGACAGAGAGAGACACAGTGAGAGAGGGAACACAAGCAGGGGGAGTGGGAGAGGGAGAAGCAGGCCTCCCGCAGAGCAGGGAGCCCAATGCGGGGCTCGATCCAGGACCCCGGGATCACGACCTGAGCCGAAGGCAGACGCCCAACGTCTGAGCCACCCAGGCGCCCCTACACACACACATATATAAACAGAAGGCAGAGAAAGAGAAAAAGAGATTTAATTTAAAGAATTGGATCAAGTTGGGGCACCTGGGTGGCTCAGTCGGTTAAGCGCCCAGGGTCCTCGGACCAAGCCCCACATTGGGCTCCCTGCTCAGCGGGGAGCCTGCTTCTCTTTCTCCCTCTGTCCCTCTCCCTGCTCATTCTCTCTCTCTCAAATAAATAAATAAAATCTTTTTTTTTAAGATTTTATATGACAGAGAGAGACACAGTAAGGAGGGAACACAAGCAGGGGGAGTGGGAGAGGGAGAAGCAGGCTTCCCGCGGAGCAGGGAGCCCGATGTGGGGCTCGCCCCAAATAAATAAAATCTTAAAAAAAAAAAAAAAGAAAAGAATTGGAAAGAGAAGAATTGGATCATGCAATTGTGGAAGCTGGTAAGTCAAAAATCTGCAGGGTAGTCATGCAGGCTGGAAAACCAGGTAAGAGCTGATGCTGCAGTTCAAGCCTAAAGCAGTCTGCTGACAGAATTTCCTCTTCTTCAAGAGAAGTCAGTTTTTTTTTTTTCTATCAAAGCCTTCAACTGGGGTGCCTGGGTGGCTCAGTCGTTAAGCATCTGCCTTCGGCTCAGGTCATGATCCCAGGGTCCTGGGATCAAGCCCCGCATCGGGCTCCCTGCTCCGAGGGAAGCCTGCTTCTCCCTCTCCCACTCCCCATGCTTGTGTTCCCTCTCTCGCTGTGTCTCTCTCTGTCAAATAAATAAATAAAATCTTTAAAAAAAATTTTTTTAAGCCTTCAACTGATTGGATGAGGCCCACACACATTATGGAGGGCTATCTGCTTTACTCAGTCTACTGATTGAAATGTTAATCTTATCTAAAAATTACCTTCAAAGAAACATCTAAAATAATGTTTGAACAAATATGTAAGTACTGTGGCCTAGCCAAATTGACACATAAAATGAACCATCACAAGGGTATATCAACTCTCCAGCTCTAGGTCATAATTTAATCCACCCACACCTCGATCACATTTCCCTTGCACAAGTCATCATGCTAGGCCATTACATTAATAAAGACTCTAGACATACTAGCAGAGAGTGGGAAATAACTTTGGCAAAAATTCAGGGGCCTTCCACCTCAGTTGAATTTCTATGGATTCAATGTGGTGCCTATTGAGATATCCTTCTTAAAGTGAAGAATCCCGGGGTGCCTGGGTGGCTCAGATGGTTAGGCATCTGCCTTCAGCTCAGGTCATGATCCCAGGGTCTTGGGATCAAGTCCCACATCAGGCTCCTGGCTCAGCAGGCAGCCTGCTTCTCCCTCTCCCTCTGCCTCTCCCCCTGCTCATGCTCTCTCTGTGTGTCTCAAATGAATAAATAAATGAATGCCTCAAATGAATGAATAAATAAATGAATAAACAACATCTTAAAAAAAAATAAAGTGAAGAATTCCCTCCCAGAACAAAAATAGAGCCACGACACATAGTGGACTTTTTGGATTTTAGACACAACGTTAAAAAAAAAAAAAGTAATTTGGATATGCCATTATGGCCCCTTTACTTAATGAACTGAAAAACTGCTAGTTTGAGTGGGGCCCAGAATGAGAGAAAGCTCTTCAACAGGTCCAGGCTGTTTATACTATCTCAAATGAGAGTGGTATATTAGAGATTTGGCTCAAGCAGGCCCTGAAGGCAAATTTGCATGAAGAAGTGGACTACAGAGGCACCTGGGTGGCTCAGTCAATTGAGCGTATGACTCTTGATTTTAGCTCAGGTCATGATCTCAGGGTGCTATGAGATTGAGCCCCTGTGTCAGGCTCTGCACAGGGCCTGGAACCTGCTTAAGATTTTTTCTCTCTCTCTTCCTCTCCCTTTGCCCCTCCCCACCATGCCCTCTCTCAAGAAAAAAAAAATTAAGTGGACTAAATAAATGCACATGATCCCTCCACCCCTACTCCTAAGATACTACAACTCCCAGCCCACCCTATGGTCTCATGGGGAGTGCCCTACAACCAGCTGGCTGAGGAAGAGAAAAATGTGAACACAGTTTACAGATGGTTCTGTATGACATGCAAGTATCACCCAAATAAGGACAGTTGCAGCACTACAGCCCCCTTCTGGGAACTTCTTGAAGGACAATGATGAAATTTTCCCAATGGGAAGAAATGTGAGGAGGGCATCTGGTTGTTTATTTTGCCTGGAAGGAGAAATGGCCAGAAGCAAGTCTATATTCATAGGCTGTGGTCAATAGTTTGGTTGGATGGTCAGGGACTTAGAAGGAACATGGCTGGAAAATACGTGATAAAAAGTCTGGGGAAGTGGTAGGTGGACAGACTTCTCTGAGTGGGAAATGATGTGACAATATTTGTGTCCCATGTGAATGCTTATCTCAGCAGAGGAGGATCTTAATACATGTAAAGGATGACCAATTCTGAGGATATCAGTCAACCTCTTCTCAGCCACTTGTGTCATTACCCAGAGGGCTCATAAAACAAAGTGGCCATGGTCCCAATGATGGAGGTTATGCATAGGGTCAGCAACGTGGACTTCCACTCACCAAAAATGTCCTGGTTATAGCTACTGCTGAGGGCCCAGTCTGCAGAGACCAACACTGTGTCACCAAAATGGCCTCATTCCCTGGATGATATGGCTTTTCTTTCCCTGCATTCGGTGCTTCCACCACACCACTATCTGTGGACTTAGAGAGCACCTTATGCATCATTGTGGTATTTCAAATAATATTTGCTTCTGATCAAAGGGGTCATTTCATAGCAAATGAATTGTGGCAATCAGCCCATACTCATGGTACTCACATGGTCTTCCCATGTTTTCCATCATTGTGAAGAAGAATTCTTTTTCCTGAAAAAGCTGTCTTGATAGAATGTTAGAATGGCCTTTTGAAGCCTCAATTTCAGTGTCAATTGAGATAGCAATATGTTGTGGGACTGGGGAAGTGTCTTTGAGGATGCTGTATATGCTTTAAATCAACATCCAATATATGGTGCAAATGGGTCCCGGAATCAAGGAGTGCAAATGGAAGTGGTTCCACTCATTATTACCCATCGTGATCCACTAGCAAAATTTTTGCTTTCCATCCCTGCAACCTTAGGCTCTGCTGGATTAGAAGCCTTAGCTGCAAGGAGAGGAATGCTTCCACCAGAAAACAATAATTTTTCCATTAAACTGAAAGTTGAAGCTGTCACCTGGGGTTGAGGCCGCTTTGGGCTCCTTATGCTTCTGAATCAACAGGCAAAGAAGGAGGTTACTGTACTCAATGAGTGATTGGTCCTGATTACCAAGAGGAATTTGGGCTGCTAATATATAATGAATGTAAAGAATCTTATGTCTGAAATATAGGAGCTCCCTTAGCATATCTCAATACTACCATGTCCTGTGATTAATGTTAATGGAAAACTACAACTGGATTCAGGCAGGACTACTAATGGCTGAGACACTTCAGGAATATTTGGTTTATCCTGACAGGAAAGAATCAAAATCCTGAGGTACTTGCTGAGGGCAAAGTAGATATGGAATGTGTAGTGGAAGAAGATAGTTATAAATACTAGCTGTGACCATATGACCAATTGTAAAAATGAGAACAGTAATAGCATGCATAATTCTTCATTTTGTTATGTTTGTATACATATTAACCAAATATTTTTTGTTTCCTTCCCTCTCTTATCCCCTTACTGTCAAACATAAGATTTATTAATAATAGTTAGCTTTATATCACAGTTACAGGAAATAAGAGTGACCCTCACCCAAGGACTTCTGCGTCCTCTCTTGGGGAAAGGGTTAATGTGTTTTCAGTTGTACACAAGATAGCGTTTCATGTTAGTTGGAAGTATGACTTATTGTCTTCATTTGAAGAGTGTGATTAAAGGAAATGTGCGTGGGTGCCAAGCTGATAAGCAGTGGACAGTTAAGGTCATTTTTATGTGTCAACTTGGCTAGACTACAGTTATTCAAACACTAATCTAGGTGTTGCTGTGAAGGTATTTTGTAGATGTGACTAAAGTCCACAATCAGTTGGCTTTAAGAGAGATCACCCTAGATAATCTAGGAGGGCCTGATTTAATCAGTTGAAAGACATTAAGAGTAGAGCTGAGGAATTCTTGAAAAAGAAAAAATTCTGCCCGTGGATAGCAGTTTCATCTCATGTCCAAGAATTCTAGCTTGCCCTTCCTGATTTTAGACTTGCCTAGACAGCCCCCACAATCACATAAGCAGACTCACTGCAATAAATCTTTATATATACTGTTTCTGTTTTCTGGTTAAATACTGACTGATATAACAATCTTCCAACCTTTCTTCTTCCAGGCCCCTGACTAGGCCATTTACCCTAGGAGTGTGATTATTCTTCTCTTCGGCCTCTCCTCCTTCTACATGAAGTGGAAGACCAAATGCAATACCTGAAATTTCACCCATTGAGAAAAATGTCTCTTTAAGAGCTACCAGTGTGAAGCTTCTGTGTAATGCTGCTGCTTTCCATTTCAGTTTACATTCACATATAGAGCCAACAGACTGTAAGCCAAGTTCAGCCTTTTTCTTTCTTCCTCAGCTGGTTATATGGGACTCCCATATGTCCATATGAGTGATCTGAGAGACACACTGGTGGAAATGATGGGTGACATGCTCAGTAGATTGTGTGCCCTTAGTACTTCTTGTGCACTATTCTGAATGTACCATTTCCATTTTTTTCAAAGGTTGCACTGGGCTCATCCAACTTTATCACTTTGTGGTTCTGACAGGACATACCACACAATGGGCAATTCAGGGTGCATGGTGACTTGGTTTCACATGGTCAAGCATTCTGTCTTCACAGAGCCCAGTAGCACACCAGGAGCTTATTTTCAAAAACTATGTAATTATCTGCTGTGGATGACATGTCCTTGCTCATTCTGCTCTGACTAGGGCTTGCCATGAACTCCATGTCACATCATTTTCAATCAGTCATATCTCCAACAGTATACAGTATTTCAGATCATATAGCTCAAGTGGAAGCACTATTTGCACCTCAGCTGGGACGTGCTGCTTTACTGTGGTAGGCTCCACTCAAAGCTGGCTGCATTCTTTGTCATTCTGTATATGGGTATTCTAAAATGTTGAATGTGTTGCTTTCATAGCACAAAGAAGTTTGTCCGGAAGTGCACTTTCTTCTCAATAGTAGAGGATACAAACAGAGTAATTTCTCTTTTACTTTACTAAGTGGCAGGTCTCCGAATCTTTGTAGGTTTTTCTCTCATGCCTTGGGGAACATGTGTCTTAACAAGGCTTCCAATGTGCATGACATCCTTTCCCCATGCTGTCTTATCAAACTGAGGTCATCAATGAAATTAATTACTGTGACATTTTTCCAAAGAAGACATCCGAACGGCCAACAGACACATGCAAAAGTGCTCAACATCGCTCGGCATCAGGGAAATCCAAATCAAAACCTCAATGAGATATCACCTCACACCAGTCAGAATGGCTAAAATTAACAAGTCAGGAAACGACAGATGTTGGCGGGGATGCGGAGAAAGGGGAACCTCCCTACACTGTTGGTGGGAATGCAAGCTAGTGCAGCCACTCTGGAAAACAGTATGGAGGTTCCTCAAAAAGTTTAAAATAGAGCTACCATATGATCCAGCAATTGCACTACTGGGTATTTACCCCAAAGATACAAATGTAGGGATCCAAAGGGGTACATGCACCCTGATGTTTATAGCAGCAATGTCCACAATAGCTAAACTGTGGAAAGAGCCAAGATGTCCATCGACAGATGAATGGGTAAAGAAGATGTGGTGTATATATATACAATGGAATATTATGCAGCCATCAAAAAGAATGAAATCTTGCCATTTGCAACGACGTGGATGGAACTGGAGGGTATTATGCTGAGCGAAATAAATCAATCAGAGAAAGACATGTATCATATGACCTCACTGATATGAGGAATTCTTAATCTCAGGAAACAAGCTGAGGGTTGCTGGAGTGGTGGGGGGTGGGAGGGATGGGGTGGCTGGGTGATAGACATTGGGGAGGGTATGTGCTATGGTGAGCTCTGTGAAGTGTGCAAGACTGTTGAATCACAGATCTGTACCTCTGAAGCAAATAATACATTATATATTTTAAAAAAAAAAGAAGAAGGAGAAGAAGAAGATAGCAGGAGGGGAAGAATGAAGGGGGGGGAAATCAGAGGGGTAGACAAACCATGAGAGACTATGGACTCTGAAAAACAAACTGAGGGTTCTAGAGGGGAGGAGGGTGGGAGGATGGGTTAGCCTGGTGATGGGTATTAAAGAGGGCACGTTCTGCATGGAGCACTGGGTGTTATATGCAAACAATGAATCATGGAACACTACATCAAAAACTAATGATGTAATGTATGGTGATTAACATAACATAATAAAAAAAAAGAAAAAAAAGTACAAGAATGGAAAAAAAAAAAAAAGAAAAGAAATTAATTACTGTGATGGGCCAGATTTCCTCATTTTATATTTTGACAGAGGTGACAAAATTATAAACACGTATTTTGTCACTTGCAAATGGTCTTTGGTTTTCTTTTGTGATTGGGATAGAAAAGAATACAGTCATTCAAATCAATTACTATGTACTATATATCTTCTATAACAAAAATACCAATTCCAGAGGCTACTAATTGGTAGAGCTTGCAGTAGCCTACAGCCATCTTCCAGTTACATTCACAGACTGGTGCATAAAATAGACATACGATCATGAGATATAATAGTGACTGCCAATATTATATCCTTTTGATCTTCAGGGTGCAACTAATATCTACTCTCTTTCTGGGATGTGATAGTTTTTAATTTACCATTGTAGCTTGAGGGGACAGAGGTAATCTCAGAGATTTCCACTTGTCTTTTCCATTGTTACTCTTAACACTTAAAGGCCAAGAATTGCCTATGTGGAGTTACTCCAACTCCAAAGTATGTCAATACTTCTTGTAAATTTAGGGATACACAAAATAACCACCAGATGGTCTGTGAACCCAACAGATCCACTGTAAGCTAGACATTGGTCAGAAATCCACTTATTACCCGACCCCTGCCTATGACTATTTTAACATGTGGACCATGATAATGCTTTAGGTCTCTGGATATCATTGTCAACTCAGACCCCTGTATGGGAGATTTCAAGATGTCTGGGTATTTTCATTTTTCCAATGTGTGGTTGCTCAAGTAAATAGCCATAGGTCTCTGTGGCAGAAAGACTAAGATGACCCTCAATGATCTCTGACTCCTGATATGCATGCCTTTGTGTAATCTCCTTCCCTTGAGAGTGGGCTGACTTGTCAAGTTATTTCTAATCAACCGAATATGGCAAAGATCATAGGAAGTCACTTACGTGATTAAAGTTACAAAAGAGAACTTCTTTCTTTTCTTGCTAGAAGACTCTTTATTGACTGTCTTGCTGGCTTTGATGAAGTTTGAATGCCATATTGAAGTTTTATGACTTCATATGTCATTTGATGAATTATGGAATATAAATATATAAAATATGCCATTTGATGAAGTTTGAATGCCATATTGAAGTTTTATGACTATTTTCAACTTTTTGAAGAACCTCCGTACTGTTTTCCAGTTTGAATGCCAGTATGTATGTATGTATGTACGTATGCATGTATGTATGTATGTAAAGTTTGAATGCCATATTGAAGTTTTATGACTATTTTCAACTTTTTGAAGAACCTCCATACTGTTTTCCAGTTTGAATGCCAGTATGTATGTATGTATGTATGTATGTATGTATGTAAAGTTTGAATGCCATATTGAAGAAGCCCATACAGCAATGGAACTGAAATTGGATCCTGGCCAACAACCAGCCTGAAACTGATTACCTTAGTCTAACAGCCTGTAAGGAACTAAATCCTGTGTAAGCTTGGAAGTCATCCTTCCCCAGATGTGCCTTCATGTAAAACCTGGCCCATACCTTGACTGTAGACTTTTTTTTTTTTTTTTTAAGTTTTATTTATTTAAGTAATCTCTACACCCAAGTTGGGGCTTGAACTCACAACCCTGAGATCAAGAGTCACATGCTCTTCCAACTGAGCCAGCCAGGTAGCCCTTGACTGTAGCCTTTTGAAAGACCTTGAATTAGAGGACAAAGGTTGTGCTCAGACTCATAAACCTCAGAAACTGTGAGATAATGACTGTGTGTTGCTCTAAGCTGCTAAGTTTGTGGTAGCTTGTTACAAAGTAACGGATAATACAGTGTAATAAAGGGTATGATTTCCATTTTTTTTTTTTTTTTTTTTTTAAGATTTTATTTATTTATTTAACAGAGAGAGACACAGCGAGAGAGGGGAACACAAGCAGGGCGAGTGGGAGAGGGAGAAGCAGGCTTCCCGCGGAACAGGGAGCCCGATGCGGGGCTCGATCCCAGGACTCTGGGATCACGACCTGAGCCGAAGGCAGACGCTTAACGACTGAGCCACCCAGGCGCCCCTGATTTCCATTTTTGATGTCTGACTGCTGTGTATCATTTCCTTTAGTGCAGGTGGGGAAGTTCAAACTACACAAACCCCAGCCTCTTCATGGGAACTCTTACAGAGCCTGACCCATAAGCGCAATAAAAAACCCAAGCCACTCTCCCCTCCCTTACCTCTCAATCCATTCTGAGACCTGCTTGGAATCCTCCCTTCTTCTCCCCAGAAAATCTCACTATGTAATAAACCTTTCCATACCCTGTTGGTGCATGTGTGGTACCATCAGTCTTGACACCCAAACCAAATTTTGAGTTGGGGGTCTATCCCACATCTTTAGGGTGGCTGCAAAAATGAGAGCAGTGAGCAGAGTGTCTAAGCAATAGCTACCACTACCAGGGGTCTCTCTTCTCATGCTTTGGTTTCCTAACAAGCTCTGTTGCCTTTTAGCAACTATGTATTTTGAGTTGTTGCCTACTGGAAAGCATGTTGTTTGATATGTGCTGCTGTCTGGAGAGTTTGTGCTTTGAGCTTTGCCACTTTGTGCTGTATTTTCTGAATCCTACCGAACCTCCATTATAGATTTAACTGATTTAAATCACAAGTTTTGATAATTGGCATTTACAGGAATGAGATTGAGGCCCTCCTTAAAGTAGCTCTCGCTCATGTGTCTTTGCCCAAATCTCTATCTCAGATTGAATCATATGTCTCAATTCCAGCAAAGTTATTACTGATGCTAGGCTCAGGGAAATGACACTTACCCTGGGACAATTACTTGTGTGTTTCAACCAGGCACTGAAACTCATTCTAAAGTGCATGCAGGAGAAAGACTGATAGCCTGTGCAATATTCAGGACTGCTGGGTGATTGCTTCTGTGAAAGAAATGCAGTCACCATAGCATGTTACAAATCTATACTCCTTTTAAAACCAGATGGTCAAGATCATACAGAATACCTTTGCCAGTGCTGCTGCCTAGGCCTCTGCAAAACAGATTCTGATCCTCAGAGTTATAGAAGAAAAACACTCATGGAACCCTGTGGCATGGTCCCTTATGAAAAGTGGCCCTGAATACTTTATGCTCACCCTTTGAAAGGGTGTAAGACAATATCACCGTATAGCCAACTGTAAAATAAAACAAGAAAGACTTTGGGATTGATTGAGGGCCACAGATTATCAATGTTCAGAAAGCAGGGTGGGAAAATCAGTACCCAGAGTTGCTAAAATATATAACACGATCTATTACCTAATGTGTTAATTTTAAACAAAAAAATTATGAGACATACAAAGGAATAGGAAAATTTGACCCAGACATGGGGAAAAAAAGCAAGCAACTGAAATTGTCTGAGAGGGCCCAGATGTTACATTTAACAGAAAAGGACATCAAAGAAGCCATTAGGGGCGCCTGGGTGGCTCAGTCTGTTAAGTGGCTGCCTTTGGCTCAGGTCATGATCCCAGAGTCTTGGGATCGAGCCCAGCATCAGGCTCCCTGCTCAGCGGGGAGCCTCCTTCTCCCTCTCCCACTCCCCCTGCTTGTGTTCCCTCTCTCGCTGTCTCTCTCTCTCTGTCAAATAAATAAAATCTTTAAAAACAAAACAACAAAAAAGAAGCCATTAAAATTATTTTGAAGAACTGAAAGAAAGCATGATTAAAGAAGCAAAAGAAAATATGATGACAATTCTTCATCAAAGAGCAAACATTAATAAAGAAATTGAGGGGTGCCTGGCTGGCTCAGTCAGAGGAGTATGTGACTCTTGATCTCGGGATCATGAGTTTAAACCCCACATGGGGTGTAAAGATTACTTAAATAAATAAAACTTCAAAAAAAAAAGAAAAAGAAATTAAAATTATAATATCTTTTTTTTTTAAAGATTTTATTTATTTATTTGAGAGAGAGAATGAGATAGAGAGAGAGAGCATGAGAGGAGGGAGGGTCAGAGGGAGAAGCAGACTCCCTGCTGAGCAGGGAGCCCGATGCGGGACTTGATCCTGGAACTCCAGGAACATGACCTGAGCTGAAGGCAGTCGCTTAACCAACTGAGCCACCCAGGTGCCCAGAAATTAAAATTATAGAAAACCAAATAGAAATTGAGTTTAAGGGCGCCTGGGTGGCTCAGTTGGTTAAGCGACTGCCTTCGGCTCAGGTCATGATCCTGGAGTCCCGGGATCGAGTCCCGCATCGGGCTCCCTGCTCAGCAGGGAGTCTGCTTCTCCCTCTCCCGCTCCCCCCTCTTGTGCTCTTTCTCTCTCTCACTCTCTCTCTCAAATAAATAAATAAAATCTTTAAAAAAAAAAAAAAAAAAGAAATTGAGTTTAAAATTGCAATAACTAGGGGCGCCTGGGTGGCTCAGTTGGTTAAGCGACTGCCTTCGGCTCAGGTCATGATCCCAGGGTCCTGGGATTGAGCCCTGCATCAGGCTCCCTGCTTGGCTGGAAGCCTGCTTCTCCCTCTTTCACTCCCCCTGCTTGTGTTCCCTCTCACGCTGTCTCTCTCTCTCTGTCAATTAAATAAATAAAATCTTTAAAAAAATAAAATAAAATAAAATTGCAATAACCAAAATGAAAAACTGACTTGAGGAACTCAACAGATTTGAGCTGGCAAAAGAATGAATGTGAATATTATGAAGATTAGTAATTCCAAGTATAGAAAGAAAAAAGAATGAAGAACGGACAGACCCTCAGAGAAATGTAGGACATCATTAAGAATGCCAACATACATGTAAAGGAGAGAAGCAGAAAAAACACTTAAGAAATAATGGCTGAAAATTTCCCGATTTACTGAAAAACTTTAATATACACATCCAAGAAACTCAAGAAACTCCAGGCAAACATCCACAAAGACCTCATGGTAAAATTAATAAAAGCTAGTCAAGAAGAAACTCTTGAAAGCAACAGAAAAAGACTTATAACTTACAAGGGAGCCCCGATAAAGTTAACAGTGGATCTCTTATCAGAAACAATGAAGACCTGAAGACAATGGGATGAAATATTCAAAGTTCTGAGAGGAGGGGGTAAATCTGTACACAAAGAATTTTATATGCAAGTAAAATCGTCTTTAAAAAATGGTGAGGGGCACCTGGGTGGCTCAGTTCGTTAAGCGACTGCCTTCGGCTCAGGTCATGATCCTGGAGTCCCGGGATCGAGTCCCGCATCGGGCTCCCTGCTCAGCAGGGAGTCTGCTCCTCCCTATGACCCTACCCCCTCTCATGTTCTCTCTCTCATTCTCTCTCTCGCTCGCTCTCAAATAAATAAATAAAATCTTTAAAAAAAAAATGGTGAAATAGGGGTGCTGGGATGGCTCAGTCAGTTAAGTGTACGACTCTTGGTTTCAGGTCAGGTCATGATCTTGGGATCATGGGATCAAGCCCCACATCTGGCTCTGTGCTCAGCATGGAGTCTGCCTGAGATTCTCTCCCTCTCCCTCTGCCCTTGACCATGCTTGCATTCTCTTTCTCTCTAAAATAAATAATTTAGGGGCGCCTAGGTGGCTTAGTTGGTTAAGCAACTGCCTTCAGCTCAGGTCATGATCCTGGAGTCCTGGGATCAAGTCCCACATCGGACTCCCCGCTTGGCGGGGAGTCTGCTTCTCCCTCTGACCCTCCCCCCTCTCATGCTCTCTCTGTCTCATTCTTTCTCTCTCAAATAAAATCTTTAAAAAAATAAAATTAAATAAAATAAATAATTCAGGGGCGCCTGGGTGACTCAGTCGTTAAGCGTCTGCCTTCAGCTCAGGTCATGATCCCAGAGTCCTGGGATCGAGCCCTACATCGGGCTCCCCACTCAGCGGGAAGCCTGCTTCTCCCTCTCCTGCATGTGTTACCTCTCTCGCTGTATCTCTCTCTGTCAAATAAATAAATAAATAATTTTTAAAATTTTAAAATAAATAATTTAATTTTTAATGAATGAATAAAAATTGAAAATGGTGAAATAAAGACATTGCCAGTCAAACCAAAACTGAGGGTATTTGTTGGTAGCAGACTCACCTTACAAGATACATTAAGGAAAGTTCTTCAGAATGAAAGTGACTTTAGATGGTACTCAAAAAAGCACCAGTAAAGGTAATGATGTAATTATAAAAAAGAGAGCACAAATGCGTATTTCTTCTCTTAACTGATCTAAAAAGCAATTATATATATAAAACAATGTTTTGTGATAGTCCCAATCTATTGATAACCAATGTTGTGGCTGGACTGGCCCTTGTGGTTCTTATGACTGCAATATGCTCTCAACAATAAATATCAGGAAACTTTGGAAGAAAACATTTATTACTTGCAAGACCTGAAAATTACACGACACCCTTAGAGCCACACAGAGGGGTTGCAGGGAGAGAGACAGAGAGTGAAGGGTTCTACTTTTTTTTTTTTTTTAAGATTTTATTTATTTATTTGAGAGAGAGAATGAGAGATAGAGAGCATGAGGCGGGGAGGGTCCAAGGGAGAAGCAGACTCCCTGCCGAGCAGGGAGCCCGATGCAGGACTCAATCCCGGGACTCCAGGATCATGACCTGAGCCGAAGGCAGCCGCTTAACCAACTGAGCCACCCAGGTGCACAGGGTTCTACTTTTATTGGGGTTGTGGGTGGGGGGCCTAGGGTTTTGTGGGCTTACTATTTACTGATGAAGTTAGAACATAAGAGCAGGAATTTAATGTGAAGGAAGAGAAAAAAAAACAAGCAGCCCAAATGGTCAGTTGTTGAAATCAACCAAGATCTCTAAAACAAAAAAGCCCTGGAAGAGGGGAGGCCTGGCTCTTTATCTAGTCATGTGGCTGGCAAGTGTTTGAAATAGCCATCTTTGAAGTGGATGCCTCTTTGAAATGGATGCCTTGGTTTAAGTCAGACACTTGCATTATTAAAGAAGGAAAACTGTTAGGGCTTATACTATACAATACTTATAAAATTGTATACAATATAACTGTATTGTTAGGCCTAGAACATATAGAAATATACTATATTAAATAATAACAGCACAAAGATGAGTGGAGCAAAGTTGTATTAGAATGAAGAAATGACACTAAATAGTAACTTGAATCCACAAGAAACAAAGAGAAATAGAAGTGGTAAATAAGAAGGTTAATATAACAAACTCTATAGTATAAACTTTGCTTCTTCTTTATTCAGCATCTTTAGTTGACACAAAAATATATAAAGTTTGGGTTCATGACATATATAGATATAATATGTAAAATAACAACATGAAACAGAGGATGTGGAAATAAAGCTACCGATGGGTAACATTTCTGTATCTCACTGGAACTAAGTTAATACACAGGTAAAGTAGATTTTGATAACTTAAGATGGATATGGCAAGCTACACAGACGAGATTAAGACATTTCCAAGAAGACAAAAACTGGGAGTTCATCACCACTCTAGAACTGGGTTAAAAGAAATGCCAAAGGGAATTCAAGTTGAAATGAAAGGACACTAAGTAACAACATGAAATCTTAGGAAAGTATAAAACTCACTGGTAAAGATAAATAGTCAATTTCAGAATACTTTAATATTGCAAAGGTGGTGCATAAATCACATTTCAATATAAAAGTTAAAAAACAAAAAATATTGAAAATAACTAGCTATAATAATTTCTTGATATGCAATATAAAAAGATGTAAAATGCATCATTAATATAAAATGGGGGAGGGCAAGGGTAAAAGCAGGGCATTTTTATGCAACTGAAGTTGTTATTAGCTTAAAATAGACTGTTACAAGATGTTTTATATAAGCCTCATAGTAACCACAAAGAAAAAACCTATAGTAGATACATGAGATAGAGAGAAGGAATCTATTTTAAAAAATCCTCAGGGGCGCCTGGCTGGCTCTTTTGGTGGGACATGTGACTCTTAATCGTGAGGTCATGAGTTCAATCCCCACATTGTGGGTGGAACCTACTTAAAATAAAATAAAATAAAAACTCTCCCCCCAGCTCTTACTCTTCCTTGCTATCTCGGTCTCATTTATTTATTTGAGAGAGAGCCGGGGGCGGGGGGGGATACAGAGGGAGATTGAGAGGAAGAAGATTCTCCGCTGAGCAGAGTCCCAACATGGGACTCGATCCCAGGACCCTGAGATCATGACCCGAACGGAAAGCAGATGCTTAACCAACTGAGCCACCTAGGCGCCCCAAATAAAATCTTTAAAAAAATAAAAAATAAAAATTTGAAAAACATAAATAAAAAATCATCAAATCACAAAGGAAAACAGCAAAAGAGGAAGAAAGGAACAAAAGAACTACAATACAGTAAGAAAACAATGAATGAAATGGCAATATTAAGATCTTATCTATCAATAATTACTTTAACTGTAAAGAATTAAATTCTTCAATCAAGGCCACCAAGTAGCTGACCGGACCAAAAAAAAAGAAGAAAAATAAAAAAGATCCCAAAGTACGCTGTCTACAAGAAAATCACTTAAAAAAAGAAAAAAGAAAGAAAAGAAAATCACTTTAGCTTTAGGACACACATAGGCTGAAAGTGAAAGGATAGAAAAAGATATTCTAGGGGCTCCTGGGTGGCTCAGTCATTAGGCATCTGCCTTCAGCTCAGGTTATGATCTCAGGGTCCTGGGATCGAGCCCCGCATCAGACTCCCTGCTCCATGGGAAGCCTGCTTCTCCCTCTCACCCCCCCTGCTTGTGTTCCTTCTCTCGCTGTGTCTCTCTGTCAAATAAATAAATAAAGTCTTAAAAAAAGAAAGAAAGAAAGAAAGAAAAAGATATTCTGGGATGCCTGGGTGGTTCAGTCAGTTAAGTGTCTGCCTTCGGCTCAGGTCATGATCTCGCGGTCCTGGGATTGAGCCCCACATTGGGCTTCCTGCTCAGCAGGGAGTCTGCTTCTCTCTCTCCATCTGCCCCTCCCCACTGCTTGTTCTCTCTCTCAAATAAATAAAATCTTTAAAAAAAATAAAAAGACATTCTGTGCAAATGATAATCAAAAGAGAGCAGAGGTGGTTATGCTTAAATCAATAAAAATAGACTTTTAGTCAAAATCTGTCAGGAGACAAAGGTCGCTATATAATAAGTGGTCAATTCAAAAAGAGGATATAACAATTATAAATATATATGCATTCAACATTAGAGCATTTAAATATATAAAGCAAATACTGACAGATCTGAAGGGAGAAGTAGAAAGCAATAAAAGGATAGTGGAGAACTTCAATATCCCACTTTCAACAATGGATAGCTCTTTCAGACAGAAAACCAATGAGGAAAAAGTGGACTTGAATAACACTTTAGACCAAATGGAACTAACGGACATACACAGAACATTCCATTCAACAGCAGCAGAATACACATTCTTCTCAAGAACACACACAACATTCTCCAGGATACATCATATGTTAGGCTATAAGACAAGTCTTACCATGTTTAAGACTGAAATCATATCAAGTAACTTTTTTGACCACAATAGTTTGAAACTACAAACAGGAGGAAAACTGGAAAATTCACAAATATGTGAAAATTATATATTTTCAGGAGTACACACTCCTGAACAACCAATGGATCAAAACAGAAACCAAAGAGTATCTTAAGAAAAATGAAAATGGATATAAACGTATGGGATAAAACAAATGCAGTTCTAAGAGGGGAGTTTACAGAGGTAAAAGCCTACCTTAAGGAAAAAAAAAAAAAACTTAAGTACCTAACTTCACACCTCAAGGAACTAGAAAAAAAGAACTAAGCCCAAAGTTTGCATAAGGAAGGAAATGATAAACCTAAGAGCAGATATAAATGAAAGAGACTTAAAAGACAATAGAAAAGATCAATAAAAACGTAGAGTTGGTAGGTGCCTGGGTGGCTCAGTCGTTAAGCATCTGCCTTCGACTCAGGTCATGATCTCAGGGTCCTGGGATCGAGCCCACATGGGGCTCCCTGCTCAGCGGGAAGCCTGCTTCTTCCACTCCCACTCCCCCTGCTTGTGTTTCCTCTCTCGCTGTCTGTCTCTCTGTTGAAAAATAAATAAAATCTTTAAAAAAAAACAAAAAACAAAAACAAAAAACTAAGAGTTGGTCCTTTTTATGTTTTATTTTTTTTAAAGATTTTATTTATTTGACAGAGAGAGTCACAGCGAGAGAGGGAACACAAGCAGAGGGGGTGGGAGAGGGAGAAGCAGGCTTCCTGCCGAGCAGGGAGCCCGATCTGGGGCTCGATCCCAGGACCCAGGGATCATGACCTGAGCTGAAGGCAGACGCTTAACGACTGAGCCACCCAGGCGCCCAAGAGTTGGTCCTTTTTAAAGACAAAGTTGAAAAATTTCTAGCTTGTCTGACTTAACCAAAAACACAGAGACAGAGAGGACCCAAATAAATAATATTATAAACAAAAGGAGAGAGTTCCAATATTGCAGAGCAGGCAATGAAGGATGAGGAGCAGAAAGGCAGTAAGTTTATAGTTGGCACAATGTTTATAAATCCCTGGATAATATTGAAAATAAATGAAAGAGGGCTAAATTTGGACCAATGATGAGAATTTCATGAATAAAAGATTATGACTGGGGCACCTGGGTGGCTCAGTCGATTAAGCATCTGCCTTCAGCTCAGGTCATGATCCCAGGGTCCTGGGATCGAGCCCCGCATCAGGCTCCCTGCTCAGCGGGGAGCCTGCTTCTTCCTCTCCCTCTGCCTGCCGCTCCCCCTGCTTGTGCTCTCTCTCTGCCTGTCAAATAAATAAATAAAATCTTTAAAAAAAAAAAAAGATTATAATTAATCTACTTTCATCCAAAGAATTTTTTTAAAAAGTTAATCCCTGGAAGAATACAAAAGAATTGACAGCTGTGGTTGACCCTGTGTAAGTAAAGCAGGTGGCTATAGAAACAGATATTAAGGAAGCTTTAATTTTTACTTTACTTGCTTGATAACTTCTGAATTTTGTAGCATGTGCTTTTATTGCCTAATTTTTAAAATTAAAAAATCAATGTAATATCAAAACATACATACACTCTCATGGCTGGTAATCTACCCTCCATAATGGAAATAAAACAATGACAATGTAAGAATGTTTACTGTATGACCATTTGTGATGAAAATAGAAACCACTGAACGTCTACAGTAGGAAATGGCTTAAAATACAGATATATATCCCATACTAGAAATATTTTGAGGCTTGAAAAATAATGAGTTAGATCTTTATGTATTCACCTGGGAAAATGTTCGCTATTATTTGTGCAAAAAGAAATTGCCATGAAATATGTCACTATAAGTGGTATAACCTTCCACACACATGCAATAAACCCTTCATATTTGCAGGTATGTTTGAGCAGGATGGAGCAACACTCACATATTGGCTATCTCAGGGATTTGTGAAAGGGGAAGAAATTGTTTTCATTTTATTTCTGCCACATTTCATTAGTTTCAGTAAAAACACTGTTTTATAAAATTTATCTCCAATACTGGGTGTTATAACAACCCAGAAACAGCACTGGAACCAGAGCAATTAAAAAATTTTACCTGTTGATTACTTTTCCATTTTCCCGCTTGAAGTTTTTTTTTTTTTCCCCAAGGATTACTGAAATAAATCAGTATTAATGAAATTCAGTATTTTACCAACTTTTACCTTGAAGACAAAAAGGAAAACCTGTATTTCTAAAAATATTATCATGATGCTAGAGTAGGATGGGGAGAGAGGAGAGGAAATCTTACTGGCATCTCAACAGTATGAAGTGCCTGATGTAGGTTAAATTGCAAGCCATGATTAAAGGCCTTTCCACACTCATAAGGTTTCTTCCCAGAATGAATTCTCTGATGGTGTGAGAAGCTTGAATGATAGCTAAAGGCCTTCCCACATTCCTTACATTCATAGGGCTTCTCACCAGTATGTATTCTCTGATGTTGAATAAGGTGTGAATGAAGTCTAAAGGCCTTAGCACATATCATACATTCATGAGGTTTCTCACCAGTATGAATTCTCTGATGTCTTTTGAGGTGTGAGCACTGTCTAAAAGTCTTCCCGCATTCCTTGCACTCATAGGGTTTCTCACCAGTATGAATCCTCCGATGTAGAGTAAGTTGTAAGCCATCACAAAAGGCCTTCCCACATTCATTACATTCATAAGGTTTTTTGCCAGAATGAATTTTCTGATGGTGAGAGAAGCTTGAGTGATAGCTAAAGGCCTTTCCACATTCTCTACACTTGTAGGGTTTCTCACCAGTATGAATTCTCTGATGTATGGTAAGGTGTGAGCGATGCCTAAAAGTCTTTCCACATTCTTTACATTCATAGGGTTTCTCACCAGTATGGAGTCGAAGATGTTCAGTAAGTTGAAAGCCACGAATAAAAGCCTTCCCACATTGCTTACATTCATAAGGTTTTTCACCAGTATGAAGTCTCTGATGTTGAGTTAGCTGTGATCGCTGCCTAAAGGCCTTCCCACATTCCTTACATTCATAGGGTTTTTCACCAGTGTGAATTCTCTGATGCAGAATAAGTTCTGAGCCGTAATTAAAGGCCTTTCCACATTCTTTACATTCATAGCGTTTTTCACCATTATGGATTCTCAGGTGTTGTTTAAGTTGTGAACAATGAATAAAAGCCCTCCAACATTCCTTACATTCATTGCACTTGCTACTATTTTGAATTCTCTGTTTAGTAAGATATGATGTATTAACAGTTTCTGCACATTCCTTACATTCAGAAAGTTTTTCTTTAGAATGAGTTCTTTTGTGATGACTAAAAAATAAATGGTAACTGAAGATTTTTCTACATTCTTTACACTCAAAAATTTTCTCTCTATTATAAAATTCCTGAGTGAGTAAAGTATGTTGGTTAAATATAGGCATGTGTTCATGGTTGATAACAAATTGCCTGAAATAGCCCTCCTGTTCCTGTTGTATCTCAAACTGACTACTGCATTCCCAAATATCTCTGAAAATGGACTTCTCAGGATTATGACTTTTAAATTGTTCCATGATAGCCCATCGGGATGTCTCTGTCTCATAAATGTCTCTTTTTGGAGATAACTTCTTGGCCTCACACCTGGACACCAAGTCTGAAAGATAAGAAACACATTTTAATTGCTGGCTTTGTGTTAGAAAACAAATAAAATATCTATGGTAGAAAAGAGAGATAACTGAAAAATAATTCACACACAAGATGAAAGGCTTGGAGAGCTCTTAAATACCATCATGCAACTGAATGAAAAAAAGGGTAAGGAGAACATAGAGAAATGAGAGCTCATAGGAGAAAGTGAGGGAGTTAATTAACAAGTCAAGTCAGTGGTTCTGAAATTTTTTTTGAAGATTTTATTTTTAGGCAATCTCTACACCCAACATGGGGCTCGAACCCACAACCCTGAGACCAGGAGTCAAACACTCAACCAACTGAGCCAGCCAGGCGCCCCAATGGTTCTGAAATTTTGATCTACCTCAGAATTTGTTGCAATTATGGATGTTTAGGAAACATTCTAGATCAAATGAATCAGTATCTACCAGAGTCAGTTTTAGAATGAGATCAACTGAATTAGAATCTACAAGTATATGTTTAACACTTTCCACCAGGCCAAAGGATTATGATATGGAGACTGCTAATTACCCCCAAATGTATATTGTATATTGATTGAACCCATGGTTTTTAATTGAGAACAACGCTGTCCAATATAAAACACTGCATTTCCCAGGCTCTTTTGCAGAATATGCGATCTAACTGAATTCTGCCTTAAAAAATGCATAAGTATTATATAGTAGTTTCTGAGATGTTAAAAGCCAACTGGCCCCTGTCCTATATCCTTTACTCTTCCATTTCCTCAGACTGCAATGTGGATGTGGTGTCATGTCACATAATGGTTTTGCAGAGCAGAACTTCCACTCCAGCCTGGACTTTAATGCAAGAGAAAACTAACCTTCTATATAGTTTAAGCCATTATTATTTTTGAGTTTCTGTCACATGCAGCCAAACCTATAACCAAATTAAAGTAGCTTTCTATTGAACTGAAATTTAAAAATCCAATTCTTTATTATGAGAACACAAGGCCCTCTGTGTACTAATAAGGCCTCACTTAGAGTCCATTTCCATTTTATTGGTGTGCTACAACGCTAACCTCCTTTCAACAATTAGGACATTCCAAAGTCTTTCTTATCTTAGAGCTTTTCAGAGGCTGTTTCAGAAGAAAAAGTTTAAGACTGACAGCTGTATAAAGCATCCTATTCTAACACAATTTATTTTTCCATTTTCCTAATGATGGACATTTGGGTTGTTTTCAATTGTTGGCTATTATGATTAGTACTGCTATGAACATTCCTGTACATTTCTTTAGGTGGAAATAGGACTCCTTTCTGCTAAATGTATACATTTAGGAGTGAAACTGTTGCATCATGGGATATGCATTTGTTCAGAGTTCACTGACACTTTCCAATAGTTTCCTCATTTTCTCATCAAATTGTAAAAGAGTTCCAGTTCCTCACATCCTCACCAACACTTGTTATTGTCAATCTTACATTCAGGCATCCTAGCAGATATGTTATGATACTGCATTGTGGTTTAATTTGCAATTTCCCTGATGGCAAGTGAGGTTGAGCACTTTTTCATATGTTTATTGGCCAACTGGATATCTTCTTTAATAAACTGCCAACTCAGGTCTTTTGTCCATTCTTACTGATTTTGTGTGTGTGGTAAAATTCATATAACATAAAATCTACCAGTTTAAACATCTGGAAGTATACAATTCAGTAACTTTTAATACATTCTCAATGTTGTTCAACCATCAGATCACTATCTAATTCCAGAACATTCTCATCATGCCAAAAAGAAACCACATATCCACAGTCATTTCCTCTTCCCCTCAGCTCCTGGCAACCACTAATCTGCTTTGCATCTCTATAAATTTGTCTATTCTGGAAATTTCATACAAATGGAATCATACAATATGTAACCTTTTGTGTCTTTTTTCACTGACTACAATGTTTTCAAGGATCAACCCTTTTGTAATATGTATCAGTGCTTCATTTCTTTTTTAATGGCTGAGTAATATTCCATTGTACATATATACCATTTATTATTTATCCATTCATCATTTGAGTGTCATTTGGGTAGTTCCTGGGTTGTACTGTTCTTTTTTCTTTGTAGGAATTCTTAATGTAGTCTGAATATAACCAACATATTGCAAATATCTTACTCGGCCTGGCATTTTCACTCTCTTAATGTTTTGATGAATAGAAGTTCCTAATTTTAAGGCAGTCTAATCCCAAGGTCATGAAAATATACTCATATTTTGCCTTTCATATTTAGACCTATAACCTACCTAAATTAGATTTTAAATTTTAAGATTTTATTTATTCATTTGAGACACAGAGATACAGAGAGAGAGAGAGAGAGAGAGCATGAGTAGGGAGAGAGGCAGAGGGAGAGGAAGAAGTAGGCTCCTCGCTGAGCCAGGAGCCCGATGCGGGGCTCGATCCCAGGACCCTGGGATCAGGACCTGAGCCGAAGGCAGACGCTTAACCATCTGAGCCACCCAGGCGCCCCACCT
Organism: Halichoerus grypus; assembly: GCF_964656455.1. NCBI lineage: Eukaryota > Metazoa > Chordata > Mammalia > Carnivora > Phocidae > Halichoerus > Halichoerus grypus. The sequence goes on along the minus strand of NC_135726.1, from coordinate 45,450,001 downwards.
AAATTAGATTTTATGATGTGAGATAGAACTCAAGATACCTAGCTTCTGATGTAGTTATCCAATTGGCTCACACCATTTATTGAGACCATCCTCTGCATGTCTTTCTCTGTAATCCATTCCAATAAATATTTCAACTCCCATACCTATGTTGAAATATTTCTAAAGTCACTAATAAAATCACTTTGCCAAAATCAGTGCTCTAGTGCTAGTCATTACTCTACTCGACTCATTAGCAGCGTTTGACACAAATGATCAGTCCCTTTGCTTCCTATATACCATATTCTTCTGTTTATCCTTCTACCTTTGTACTTGTACTCAGTTCCCCTTAATGCATCCTCTTCTACTACCTGACCTCTAAATATTGGAATGTCCTGAAACCCAGGCTCTGGCTAGCCATCAATCTATACTCTTTGCCTATAACAGGTCTCACTTAAGTTCCAGTCAAATACTCCTAAGTCTTAAATTGATAATGCTGACTTTTTAAAAAAATGTGGCAAAATACATGTAACATAAAATTTACCATCTTAAAAATTTTAAGTGTACAGTTCAGCAGTGTTAAGTATGTTCACATTTTTGCACAACCAATCTCCAGAACTTTTTCAACTGAAACTCTGCACTCATTAATAACTCCTCCCCATTCCTTCCTTCCCCAGTTCCTGACATCCACCATTCTACTTCTGTTTCTATGGATTTGACTACTCTAGATACTTCATATCAGTGGACTCATACAGTGTTTGTCTTTTTGTGACTGGTTTATTTCACTGAGCATAATGTCCTCCACATGTTCATCCATGTTATAGCATGTATCAGAATTACTTCCTTTTTAAGACTGAATAACATTACACTGTATACATACGCATATATACATATAGACACACACATTTTGTTTATCTACTCACCTGTTGATGGACACCTAGGTTGCTTCCACCCTTTGGCTCCTGTGTATAATGCTGCTAAGAACATGGGGGTACAAACATCTGTTTAGATTGCTGCTTTCAATTCTTTTGGGTATATATCCAGAGTTAGAATTGCTAGATCATACGGTAATTCTCTTTTTAAGTTTTTGAGGAACCATCATACTGTTTCCCACAATGGCTACACCATTTTACACTCCCACTAACACAAAGGTTCCAATTTCTCCACATCCTCACCAACACTTGTTATTTTGCTTTTTTTTTTTTCTTTTAAGATTTTACTTATTTGACAGAGAGAGAGAATGAGCACAAGCAGGGGGAGCAGCAGAGGGAGAGGGAGAAGCAGGCTCTCCACTGAGCAGGGAGCCTGATGCAGGGCTTGATCCTAGGACCCTGGGATCATGACCCAAGCCAAAGGGAGACCTTTAACCCCTTGGTTTTTCATAGTAAACCTCCTAATGGATGTGAAGTGAGATTTCATTGTGGTTTTGATTTGCATTTCCCTAATGGCTAGTGATGTTAAGCATCTTCTCATGTGCTTACTGGCTACTTGTATATCATCTGTGGAGAAATCTGTATTAAAAATCTTTTCCCCCTTTTTTAAATTGAGCTGCTTGGTTTCTTTGATATTGAGTTGTAGGATTTCTTTATATATTCTGGATATTAACCCTTTGTCAGTTATATGATTTATAAATGTTTTCTCCTATTCCAGAGGTTGCCTTTTCACTCTATTGTGTACTTTTATGTATATACTTCTAGCTTTTATCTTGTATTCAATACAAGTCTAATAAAATTCCTACAATGTTGTTTGAAGAACTTGAAAAACTAGTTCAAAAATATATTTGGAAAAACAAACATTTAAGAATAGCCAGAACACTACTGAAAAAGATCAGAGTCAGAGAATTTACAATGCCTATGATAAAGACATCATAAAGACTTAAAAATTAAGACAATGTAGTATTCATATAGGGCCTGACTCATGGAAAGACCAGAAGCAGACCCACATAGAAAGCATTACAGATCAGTGATGAAAGAATAATTTAATAAATGATATTAGAACAACTAGCTATAGATATAAAAAAATTACTCTGGTTCCCTACCATACACCATAAATACATAAACTCTAACTGCATTAAAGACCTACAAGTTAAAGGAAAAACTGTAAAGTTTATGGGAAAAAATATGGATATATATAAAGCACACCTAAAGGTAGAATGGATTTCTCAAACAAGACACAAACAGGCTAACTAGAAAAAAGATAAAGCTAAAAGAAAAATGGGCAAAAGATCTGTTTAGACATTTCACAAAAGGAGAAACACTAATGCTAAACAATCATATGCAAAGATGCTCAAACTCACTAGAAATCAAGGACATTCAAATTAAGATATAATGTGATACCATTTCATACTCATGAGGTTGGTGAAACTTAAAATATCTAAGAATTTCACTCATTGTTAAGATGTTGAATCACCAAAATTATTCAACATTGCAGTGGTAATGTAAATTACTACCAACACTCAGGAAAACAATCTGGTGTAACATAAAGTTGAAGATGAACATGTTCTATGATCCAGCAATTCTAATAGTACATAGCCTGGAGAAAATCTTGTATTATGTGCTTCAGGAGACATGTAAGAATATTCATTGCACCATTGTGCAAACTAGCAAAAAATTACAAACCCAAATTATAACAACCAGAAATTTGTGGAATGAAATATTATACAGCTATGAAAATGAACTCAGGCATAAAACAATATGGGAAAATTATTATAAACCATGTGGTACAAAATAACCAAATCACAAAAAACACCTCATTATCATTTTTATAAACTTAAAAATAAGCAAAACACAACAAATAGTATTTAAGGGCATACACAAGTGTCATAAGCTATTTTTAAGAATGGAATAATCATAATACAATTCAAGATAATGGTTACCTTTAGAGATGTAGCAGGGGAAGGGACCAGGGAAAAGCATACAGGTAGCTTGCATGGCATTGGTCACGTAACAATTCCTAACTAAATCACCAGATAGACTCCTCAGATTAAATAAAACATTCCATTCTCTCTGGAATACATTATGACAGGATCCAGCAAGATCAGTGGTACTAGTTACTTGGCTACACGTATCCAAGACGATCCCAACAGCCAAGTTGTATGCCTGCCAGAAGTCAGCTGTATTTGTTACCCTCCCTGTTTATACCAATAGATGAAATGAATATGAAAACTGTTTCAGTAAACTAACTGTTTTGGAAAGATCACATAATGGCAATCACTTAAGAAAAAGCAAAAAAAAAAAATGCTACGAGAAAAAGATTGGTGATGGTGACATAAAAATGAAGTACTCCACACACACAGTCTTTAGGATCTTCCCCTTCTTTAAAGAAATCAAAGCAAATATCATAGAAAATGCACAGTCTAAAGTTCATTTTTAAAAAATTTTTTAAAGATTTTATTTATTTTAGAGAGAGAGAACACATGTGGAGGGAGGGGCAGAGGGAGGAGAGGGAGAGAATCTCAAGCAGACTCTGCCTTGAGTTTGGAGCCTGATGAGGGGCTTGATCTCAAGACCCTGGGATCATGACCTGAGCCAAAACCAGGAGTCAGACGTTTAACCAACTGAGCCACCCAGGTGCCCCTAAAGTTCATTTTTAAAGGAAAATTTAAAATCTCTATCACAAACCAAAAACCCTGGAAATTACCTATCATACAATAAAATTACTTTGAAAGCCTGAAGCAAGAAGGTCAATCGATTTGGCTTCTGTGGACTTGAGGAACTACCGTGTGGTGAGTTCCCTGGGGTTTCTTTTCTTTTTCCTGTTTTTTTTTTTTTTAATTCCACTATAATTAACATAGAATGTTACATTAGTTTTAGGTATACAATATAGTGATTCAACAATTCTATACATTACTCCATGCTCATCCAATTAAGTGTAGTCTTAATCCCCTTCACCTATTTCACCCATCTCCCCACCCACCTCTGGTAACTATCAGTTTGTTCTCTATATTTAAGAGTGTTTTCTTGTCTCTTTTTTCTTTGTTTCATTTCTTAAATTCCACACATGAATGAAATCATATATTTGTTTTTCTTTGACTACTTCACTTAGCATTATACCCTTTAGATCCATCCATGTTGTTGCAAATGGCAAGATTTCATTCCTTTTTATTGCCGAATAATATTCCATTGTATATATACACACCACATCTTCATCCATTCATCTATTGATGGACACTTGGGTTGCTTCCATATCCATGCTATTGTAAATAATGCTGCAATAAAAATGCTGCATATATCTTTTCAAATTAGTAATTTTATATTCTTTCTGTAAATACTCTGTGGAATTACTGGATCATATGGTAATTCCATTTCTAGTTGTTTTTTGTTTTTTTTTAAGATTTTATTTATTTATTTGACAGAGAGAGACACAGCGAGAGAGGGAACACAAGCAGGGGGAGTGGGAGAGGGAGAAGCAGGTCTCCCATTGAGCAGGGAACCCGACGTGGGGCTCGACCCCAGGACCCTGGGATCGTGACCTGAGCCGAAGGCAGACGCTTAACAACTGAGCCACCCTGGCGCCCCTATTTCTAGTTTTCTGAGGAAACTTCATACTGTTCTCCACAGTGGCTGCACCAGTGTGCATTCCAAACATGCATGAGGGTTCCTTTGTCTCTACATCCTCGCTAACACTTGTTTATTGTGTTTCTGATTTAGCCATTCTGATAGGTGTGAGGTGATACCTCACTGTGATATCTCATTATGGTTTCAATTTGCATTTCCCTGATGACCTGTGATGTAGAACATTTTTTCATGTGTCTATTGGCATCTGTATGTCTTCTTTGGAGAAATGTCTGCTAATGTCTTCTGCCCAATTTTTAGTTGGATTATTTGTATTTTGGGTGTTGAGTTGTATCAGTTCTTTATATATTTTGATACTAGCCCTTTATCAGGAATGTCATTTGCAAATGTCTTCCCCATTTGGTAGACTGTCTTTTAGTTTTGTTGATTGTTTCCTTTGCTGTGTAGAAGCTTTTTACTTTTTACTTCCAATAGTTTATTTTTGCTTTTGTTTCCCTTCTCTCAGGAGACATACAAAGAAAAATGTTGGTATGGCCAATGTGAGAGAAATTACTATGTGTGCTCTCTTCTAGCATTTTCATGGTCTCAGGTCTCACTTGTAGGTCTTTAATTCATTTTGAGTTTATTTTTGTGTATGGTGTAAGAAAGTGGTCCAGTTTCATTCTTTTGCATGTAGCTGTGCAGTTTCCCCAACACCATTTGTTGAAGAGACTGTCTTTCACCCATTGGATATTCTTGCCTCCTTTGTCATAGATTAATTGACCATATAATTTTGGGTTTATTTCTGGGTTTTCTATTCACTTCCATTGAACTATGTGTCTGATTTTATACTGTTTTGGTTACTACAGCTTTGTAGTATATCTTGAAATCAGCTATTGTTTCTTCAGATAAATTTTCTGCCCTTTTTTCTCTCTTTTCTGGGATCCCTATAACGTGAATATTATGCTTGATGGTGTTACTGAGTTCCCTTAGTTTATTTTCATTTTTTATTATTCTTTTTCCTTTCTCCTGTTTGGCTTAATAGCTTTCCATTATTCTCTCCTCCATGTTGCTGATCCATTCTTCTCTTCCTCTAGTCTACTACTTATTTTTAATTTCAGTTGAGTTCTTCATTATGGATTGGTTTATTTTTATGTTTTCTATCTCTTTGTTGAGGGTTTCACCGAGGTCCTCCACTCTTTTCACAATTCCAGTTAGTATCTTTATGACCATTACTTTAAATTCTCTATCAGTCATATTACATATCTGTTTCACTTAGGTCTATCATTGTGATTCTGTCCTGTTCTTTCATCTGGGACATATTCCTCTGTCTCTTCATTTTGTCTAACTCTCTGTGTCTGTTTCTATGTGTTAGGAAAGTTAGCTATGTCTCCTGCTCATGAAAGTGGTGGCCTTATGAAGAAGAGGTCCTGTAGTGCCCTGCGGTGCAGTGTCCTCCAACTAGAACCTGGCACTTCAGGGGTGTCTCCTATGTGTGTTGCATGTGCCCTACTGTTGTGGCTGAGCTACATTTGCCTTCAGTCTAGTCATCTGCAAAGGTTCTCTTTGCCTGTTGTGAGCTGAGTTTAGTCCCTGTGTTGTTAGTGGGCCAGTCTAGGGCTACTTTGGGCTTGAGTTGGGTCAGAGAGGTGTCTGCCAGAGATGCAGTAGCACCTAACTTCAGGGTGCTCTCCTTGTGTTGTTTCCTGAGAAGCTGTCATTGGTGAGCAGGGCCTATGATCAGATTAGATGTCTGCTCCAAGCCCACTGCTGAAGCCATAGTCGAACTGATGTGGTTATCTTCCCCTGTCCCCAGGGCAGGAGTCACTTTGGAGTGGTGCTGGCCCCTGTTGGAGGTGCTTGCACACTGTCACATTTGTGGCACCACTCTGGAGAACTCCTACCAGGCCAGGTTGGAGGGGCATGATCCAAAGGAGAACAAGGGGGAAGGTATGCGGTGTTAGCAAGGTTTGTACTGGTCTGCAGTGGGAGAGGACATGCAGCCACTCTGGAGAACTGCTAAGGGAGGGTCCACAGGAGAGCATGGGGGCAGGGCATGCTGTTACCAAGCTAGGTGGAGAGTGTGCATGCTGTGCTGGTTCCCACAGGTATCCATGTATCTATGCTGGGGGGCAGGGGAAAGAAATGGTGCCTGCCAGCTCTTTTGTTCTCAGAGAAGTCTCCCATAGATCCCTGACCCACCAGCACATATTCTGAGATTAGCAAATAAATCTTCCCCCAGGTGTTTGTCAAATTGCTGTTTCTATGCTATATATCAGCAGGGCTGTTTATTATGCTGTCTCTTTAAGGGCAGGGACTCAGTTTTCTATCACCCTCCTGGCTCTCTCAGAGCTGAGCCTGCTGATTTTTAAAGTTCCAGGTGTTAAGCCCAACTAATTTAAAAAACTGGTGAAGTTAGACACCTCTGGCTTTCAAAGCCAAATGTTATGGGGATTCATCTTCCCAGTGTGGGTCCCCCATGCCTGGGATGGGTTCTGCTCCTCTTCCTTGTCAGTGCCTGTGGTGTCCTTCCCTCCCACAGACATTATTACAGGTCAGTTTGGTTCCTGCCCACATCTCTGCCCTTCCTACCTTTTTCAATGTGGTGGTTTCTCTATACTTAGCTGTGGACAGTCTGTTCTGGCAGTCATCGGATCATTTTCTGGGTTATTCAAACTGATGTGGGTGTTATCGAGGTGTAGCTATGGGATGAGATAAGCTCAGGATCCTCTTACTCCACCATCTTCCCAGGAAGTTTGTCCCTGGGTTTTCTTTTTATTTCTTATATATCCCCATAATGGGCACTGGACAGCAGGCCTGCAACCTGGAACCATTAGCAGATGCACACACACACCAAGAAAAATCCACTCTCCAGCCAAAAGACTAGGAGGAAGGAAGCCCAAAAGACTTAGTGGAATCCCTAGCACCTGCTCCACAACCTAGACCCTAGCAACAGTTTCATCAGCCAGCTGCAGTAGCAGGAAGAATTCTGTGATTGATGTATCAGTAGCCACAGCAAGAGGAAGTCTCTTGATGTAAAAGCCAACAGATCAATTCACCCAGAAAGGTACCATTAGCAGAGTCTTGCATCTCCCTGTCCTCTGCCCAGTGGCATAAGGAAATCCATGCCCAGTGCCTTCTGTATCTCACTGAAGCTAAGTGTATCTCAATGGCTTCTGCCTCCCCCAACCCACAGAAGGTGGCCTAGCTACACCAGGGATTCACAGAAGTTTCTGTCCTTGCAGACAACACCAGCAGGCACTGAACAGGATTCCCAGCAGTACCAAAGATATAAAGCATATCAGAATAGCACTGAAAGGGCTCTGAAAACTAAGCTGCCATTAGAACTAAAGCTTACAAAAGTAGGACAGATCTATACACTAAACCTAACAGCATGACTCCCTGATAAAATAGATTGAAATAGACTTAAACAGAATCAAGACTCTCTTAACATAAAAACAAAAATGTCTACGATACAACAAATCACCTGTCATACCAAAAGCCAGGGAAACCAAAATCTGAAGGAGAAAAGACAATCAACTGAGACCAATACCAAGATTAATTAGATGCTGGAACTACCTGACAAGAATTTTATTTTATTTATTATTATTATTTTTTTTTTTTAAAGATTTATTTATTTATTTAACAGAGATAGAGAGAGAGCACAAGTAGGCAGAGCGGCAGACAGAGGTAGAGGGAGAAGCAGGCTCTCCGCCAAGCAGGGAGCCCGATGCGGGGCTCGATCCCAGGACCCCGGGATCAAGACCTGAGCCAAAGGCAGCCGCCTAACCGACTGAGCCACCCAGGCGCCCCTATTATTATTATTATTATTATTATTTTAGATTTTATTTATTTATTTGAGAGTGAGAGGGAGAGTGAGCACGAGAGAGACAGCACCAATGGGAGGAGAGGCAGACTCCCCGCTGGGCAGAGAGCCCAGTGACGTAGGGCTTGATCCCAGGACCCTGAGATCATGACCTGAGCCGAAGGCAGACGCTTAACTGACTGAGCCACTCAGGTGTCCCCTGACAAGGATTTTAAAGTGGTCTTCATAAAAACACATTGACAATCAATTACAAACTCTCTTTAAACAAATGAAAAAAACAGAATATTTCTGAAAAAAAAGTACTTACAAAAAAGAAGTAAATGCAATGAAAAATATAATAACTGTTAAAAAAGACACACTACTGGTCTCTAGAGTAGACTAACAGAAGCTAGAAATCAGTGAACTTAAAGACAGAATTTACTTCATCTGAAAAACAAAGATAAACAGACTTAAAGAAAAAAATACAGCCTCATTCCCTGTGGGACAATAACAAAAGGATTGGATTCATATCATCCAAGTCCCAGAGGACAGGAAAAAGACTGTGGGACTGAAAAAATATTTAAAGATATAACAGTTGAACTTCCCAAATTTCATACAACACAAATCCACAGATTCAAGAAACTCAGCAAATACCTATTAAGAAAAATCCAAAGAACTCAAAACCAAGACATCCATTTCTAAAAACTAGACAAAGAAAAAAGTCTTTAAAATAGAAATGCATATTATATATTGATGATAAAGAAATACCAATTCAAAAGACTAGATTTCTCATTTGAAACTATGGAGACCAAAAAGAAACAGCACAATAATTTTCAAGTACTAAAAGAAAAGAACTGTGAACCTCAAATTCTATACCCATTGAAACTATACTTGTTTTTTAAAGATTTATTTATTTATTTTAGAGAAAGAGAGAGTACGTGAGGGGGAGAGGAAGAGGGAGAGAGAGAAACTCAAGCAGACTCCGAGCTGAGCGCAGAGCCCAATGTGGGGCTCAATCTCACAATCCTAAGATCACAACCTGAACCGAAACCAAGAGTCAGACACTCAACTGACTGTTCCACCCAGCCGCCCCTCCAATGAAACTATTCTTAAGGAATGAAGAAGAAATACAGGCATTCTCAGACGAAGGAAAACTAAGAGAATTTGTTTTTGCAGACATGCCCTTAAAGAGTGGCTAAAGGAAGCTCTCCCAAAACAAAGAAAATGATAACAGAAGAAGGCTTAGACATTCACAAAGAAAAGAATAATAGAATGAGCAAAAGGAGAAAAAAACATACCAGGCTATTCTTTACCCCATGAGTTCCTTTAGTCCTATTTTATGGTAAAGCAAAAATTTTAACACTATCTCTTGTGGTGATTAATGTTGTAGAAGAAATAGTTAAAACAATTATACCAAAAAAGTGGGGAGGATAAAGGGACCTAAATGGATGTAAGGTTTCTACACTTCACTTGAAGTGGTAAAACATCAAAACCAGCAGGCTGTGATAGGTATGTACATATATGCTAATACTTAGAGAAAACAATAAAATAAAAATAAAGCAACATATCAAAAAGCATAAATCAAAATGGTACTCTAGAAATGTTTGAGTAACTCACAGGTAGGCAAGAAAAAAGAAACAGAAGAACAAGAAACAGAAGAAAACAACAAAATGGCTGGGGTGCCTGGGTGGCCCAGTCAGTTAAGCATCTGCCTTCGGCTCAGGTCATGATCTTGGGGTTCTGGGATCAAGTCTTGCATTTAGAAGATCCCAAAAAAGAAATCTCCAAGTCCGCATGGTTTCACTGAAGAATTTTACCAAACATTCCCAGAATCTTGCACACAGTTTCTTCCAGAAAACAGAAGAGAACACTTCCCAAGTACTTTATGAGGCCATTATTACTCTGATACCAAAACCAGGCAAAGGCAGCACACACAAAATAACTGCAAACCAACATCCCCTATGAACTCAGATGAAAAAAATCCTCAATTAAATTTTACCAGTCAAACTCATTAATGAATAAAAAGAATGATATACAATGACTAAGTGGGATTTATTCCAGGTATGAAAGGCTGATTCAATATTTAAAAATCAATGTAATCCATCATATCAACAACTAAGGAAGAAAAAAATCCCATGATCATATTAATAACCATTTATGATTTAAAAAAACTCTTAGGGTGAGGGAGACAAACCATAAGAGACGCTTAATCATAGAAAACAAACTGAGGGTTGCTGGAGGGGATGGGGGTGGAGCGATGGGGTAACTGAGTGATGGACATTGGGGATGGTATGTGTTTTAATGAGCACTGGGTATTTTGTAAGACTAATGAATCACAGACCTGTACCCCTGAAACAAATAATACATTCTATGTTAATTAACCAAATTAAAAAAAAAAAAAGCTCTCAGGGCATCAGGAAGAGAAGGGAACTTCTTCAAACTCATAAAGAGCATCTACAAAAAACCTAGAGCTAATATACTTTATGGTAAAAGACCAAATCCTGAATGTTTTCCCTCTAAAATTGTTAAAAAAGGATGTCTACTCTTACCACCCTTATTTATTTTTTTTAATTTTTTTTTTTTTTTAGATTTTATTTATTTATTTGCCAGAGAGAGAGAGAGACAGTGAGAGAGGGAATACAAGCAGGGGAAGTGGGAGAGGGAGAAGCAGGCTTCCCGACGAGCAGGGAGCCCGATGTGGGGCTCAATCTCATGACCCTGGGATCATGACCTGAGCCAAAGGCAGATGTTTAACGACTGAGCCACCCCGGAGCCCCATTACCACCCTTATTTAATACAGCCCTGGAAGTTCTAGCTATTCCAATAAGGCAAGAAAATAAAGGGCACAGTTTGGGAAAAAAAGGAAATAAAACTATTTGCAAATGATATGACTGTCTACAATAATGAATCTACAAGGAAATAATTGAGTTGAATAAGGTCACAGAATACAAGATCAACATACAAAATCAATTTAATTTCTATACATTGACAATAAGCAACAACCAAAATAAAAAGGCAATTTATAAATGCTCCTGAAAAAAAAAAATACTTAGGTAAAAAATTAACAAAACATGTACAGGATCTATATGATAAAAATTATAAAATGCTAATAAATCAAAGAAAAAATACTTGAAGAAACATACTGTGTTCATGGATTGGAAGACTCAACAGAGTAAAGATGTTAATTCTCTAACTTCATCTACAGGTTTAACATAATTCCTATGAAAGTATCAGCAAGTTTTTTTTGTAGACACAGACAACCTTATTTCAAAATTTACATGCATAGGGGTGCCTGGGTGGCTCAGTTGGTTAAGCATCTGTCTTCGGCTCAGGTCATGATCTCAGAGTCCTGGAATCGAGCCCCCTCTTCAGGCTCCCTGCTCAGCAGGGAGTCTGCTTCTCCCCCTCCCTCTGCCCCTCCTCCCACTCGTGCTCACTCTCTCTCTCTCTCAGATAAATAAAATCTTTAAAAAATAAAAATAAATAAAATTTATATGCATAGAAAAGAGCACTAAGGATAGTCAAAGAATTTTGAAAAATAACAAAGTGGGAAGAATCACTCTTTCCAGTATTAAGGCTTACAGTAATTAAAGTATGGTACTGGCAGAGGGTCACAAAGATCAATAGTACAAAACAGAGAACTCAAAAATGGAGCCACACAAATGTGTCCAACTGATTTCTGACAAGGATGAAAATGCAATTCAATGGATAACTTTTTAAATAAATGGTGATGGAGCAACTGGACATCCATGGGGGAAAAAAAATTAACCTTGACCTAAAGTCTCACATCTGTAAAAATGAACTCAAGATGGTCCATACACTTAAATGAAAAATGTAAAACTATAAAACTTATAGAAAAACACAGGAGAAAATCTTTGAGATGTATGACTAAGTGAAGTGTTTGGGCTTGACATCAAATAAAAAAAAAAAACCCTCACAATTCATAAGATTAAAAATGGACAAATTAGATTCTATGTAAATTATAAACTTTTGCTCTGCAAAAAACCTTGGTAAAAGGTTGAAAAGAAAAATTACAGACTTGAAGAAAATATTTGTTTAACTCACAAATCCACAAAGGCCTATCTAGAATACATATAGAACTTTGAAAATTCAACATTAAAACACCAAATAATCAAATTAGAAAATGGGCAAAGACATGAACACACATGTCACTGAAGAGGATACACAGATAGCAAATAAACACATGAGAAGATATTCAACAAAATTTTCTATTAAGGAAATTCGAATTAAAACCACATTGAGATATCACTACCCACATATCAAAATGGCTAACATGAAAAACAGATAATACCAAATGCTGGCTAGGATTCAGTGAAACTGGATCACTCCCGTATTGCTGGTAGGAATATAAAATAGTAAAACCATTGTGAAAAATAGTTTGGCAGTTCCTTTCATTACATGTTTGAGCTTTATCCCAGACTTCTTTTCTTTATTATTATTATTATTTATTTGACACAGAGAGAGAGAGAGCACAAGCAGACAGAGCGGCAGGCAGAGGGAGAGGGAGAAGCAGGCTCCCTGCAGAGCAGGGAGCCTGACGCGAGGCTCGAACCTAGGACCCCAGGATCATCACCTGAGCCGAAGGCAGATGCTTCACCGACTGAGCCACCCAGGCGTCCACCAGATTTATTTTCATGTACACACTTTCACATGAATATAAGGAACATATATATATATATATATGTTTATGTGTATATATATAGTTGTAATTCATATAATATATATATTCTTACATTCAGGTACTATATACATGAGATAGAAGAGCCAACTTCAAAAGGACATACCGTAGGATTCCATTTATATAACATTCATGAAATAACATAATTAAATAGATGTAGAAGAGATTAGTGGTTACCAAGGGTTAGGAATAAGGGAGAATGGGATGGGTATAGCAATAACAAAGAGGAGGGAGCCTTAAGGTGATAGTACTACTATTTTGACTACTGTGGTATGATACAAGACTATGTGATAAACCTGCATAGAACTATACACACAGAAGTCTGAAAAAGTTCTATGGATTGTACCCATGTCAATTTTTCAGTATGATATTGTACTGTTGTGCCAGATGTTAACATCTGGGGAGGCTGGAGGAAGTGCACATGGGACTTCCTTGTACATTTCTTTTTTTTTTTTAAAGATTTTATTTATTTATTTGACAGAGAGAGAGATAGCTAGAGCAGGAACACAAGCAGGGGGAGTGGGAGAGGGAGAAGCAGGCTTCCTGCCGAGCAGGGAGCCCAATGTGGGACTCGATCCCAGGACCCTGGGATCATGACCTGAGCCGAAGGCAGACGCTTAACGACTGAGCCACCCAGGCGCCCTCCTTGTACATTTCTTTGTAACCTCCTGTGAATCTATAATTATTTCAAAATTCAAAGTTTTTTTTTTTTTTTAAGATTTTACTTATTTATTTGAGAGAAAGAGAGAGAGAGCACAGAGGGAGAGTGAGAGGGAGAAGCAGACTCCCCGCTGAGCAGAGAGCTCAATGCAGGGCTCGATCTCAGGACCCTGAGATCATGACCTGAGCTGAAGGCAGATGCTTAACCGACTCAGTCACCCAGGCGCTCCTCAAAATTAAAAGTTTTAAAAAAGAAACCACTACACCTTTGCGAAAAGAAAGGCGTGGTCAGGCATCAAAACCTGATAGAAGAATGACATCTTTAAATGAAAACAAAACACTTAGAGTATATATCATTTTTCCATGATTCCTTCCATATTAGTTTCTTAGGACTGCTGTAACAAAGAACCACAAACTGGGTGGCTTAAAACAACAGAAATTATACTCTCTCACAGTTCTGCAGTACTAATGCTGATTCACAGATATCATCAAAGACCACTCATCTGTAGTATGGCCCTGCTCTTGGCCTCCAGGACCCTATACTTTCCTACATGACCTCCTTCCTTCCCAATCAACCCTCTACTATCTCTCTCCTTTTTTTTTTTAGTATTTTATTTATTTACTTCAGAGAGAGAGAGCACAAGTGAAGGGCAAAGGGAGAGGGATAAGCAGACTCCCTGCTGAGCTGGGAGCCCGATGAGGGACTCGATCCCAGGACCCTGGGATCATGACCTGTGCCAAAGGCAGACATGTAACTGACTGAGCCACCTAGGCGCCCAACCCTCTGCAATCTCTACTTCCTCAATGTAATTTTCTTTAACTTTCCCAATTTCTAATCAACCTTAATTTTTCCTACTATACCATTAGAACATATGTTCTTGATCCACTACTGTAACATTTAAAAAAAGGTATTCCTGTTACCTCGTAAAGCAACTCGTAGGAATTTTTTTAAAAATTAATAAACACTGTTGACTGTCTTTTGATGAATAAACATTTTTAAGTTTGGTGTACTCCCATTTGTCTATTTTGCTTTGTTTACCTATACCTTGCTTGGTGTCATATCCCAGAAATCACTGCCAAATCCAATGTCATGAAACTTTTTCCCTATATTTTCTTCTAGTTTGGGGTCTTAGATTTAGTTCTTTGATCCATTTTGAGTTAATTTTTGTATATGGCGTAAGGTAAGGATCCAACTTTATTCTTTTGCTATGGATAATCAGTTTTCCCTACTCCATTCATTAAAGATAGTCCTTTCCCCCATTGAATGGTCTTGGCACCTTTATCTAAAATCATTTGGTCATATATGTGAGGGTTTATTTCCAGCCTTTTTATTCTATTCCATTTTTGAAAGATTTTATTTATTTATTTAGAGAGCGCGTGCAAGTGGGGGAAGGGGGAGAGAGAGAGAATCTCAAGCAGATGCCATGCTGAGCACAGAGCCCAATGTGGGGCTCGATCTCACAACCCTGAGATCATGACCTGAGCTGAAATCAAGAGTCAGACACTTAGGCTACTAAGTCACTCAGGCGCCCTTATTCTATTCCACTGATCTATATGTCTGTCTTTATGCCAGTACCACAGTCTGATTACATAGTGTTATAATTAGTTTTGAAATCAGGTTTTCCCTAATTAGTCTAAAATAACCTTACTAGCCCAACATTCTGACCAGTGGGCCTACTCCTTGAAATAGCTTCCTGCCTCCTGATCATTGCTCACTCACCTGGGCACCGTCGTCCTGTCACTTCCCTCACAACCATCCAGGGCTCCTTCCCTTGCTCTAATGAAGAGATCACAGCCGGCTTAGATATAGAAAGTCCTGGTTATAAGAAAAGAAATGGAGATGAAGTGGAAATCAAAGTACCCAAATACTATGGTTCAGAATTGATAAAAAAAAATAAACTATAGCACAAAATGGTATTTGATAAAGTCTACAGTTGAAAAAAAGAATAAATTAAACACTCATATTCAGGTAAACTCAAAATAAAAAAACAAAGCAAATAAATAGGTGATAAAATGCTATTTAAATTAGATAAGCTTTCTATCTCTACTTCGCTATGTGGAAAAAACAGCTTCTTGAGTATGCTTATTTCAGATATTTTTCAATGTTAAATGAAAAGTTCTTAGAATGTAACTCCCAAATGCAAATTGTTTAAAAGAGAACACATTTGTTGTAGGAAATGCAATAGTGTTCATTTGAGCACTAAATAGTAAGTGATATTTCTTGATCCAGTCCATCACTACATTAATTGGGAAAGCTAAAGAGCTTCACACCCAGGCCCCATGTGTTTAGTTTTAACCTACTCTAGTGCACCTGCAGGTTTAGCACAGTGCAAATGAAACAAAAGATGAAGTGGTTTCTTTGACCATTAACTAATTAACAATTAATTTATTAACATTAAATAATTAAATAATTAAGCATAAGCTTTAATGGTACAGAATTCCAATTCTGTTCTTTAATCATCAAGGAAGAACATTGATTATAAGGACCAGAGGAAGGGTTAAGGATGGGGAAAATGAAGACGCACCCCCATCTAAGTGTGCACATTTTTATGCAAAGAAAAAATTCATCTAGTTATTTGAAAGGTAGCTCTAAAATTCATGGTAAAGAAAGCAGAAATTCCAAGAAACAGATTCTAAATTATAAGAGGCAGATAACTTTACCCAGTGAAACCAAGTTGCTATAGTTCTCCAACATCACATCTTTGTACAAATTCCTCTGTGTAGGGTTCAGGCATTCCCATTCCTCCTGAGAGACATCTATAGCCACATCTTTGAACATCACCATCC
Source organism: Halichoerus grypus (assembly GCF_964656455.1). Lineage (NCBI taxonomy): Eukaryota > Metazoa > Chordata > Mammalia > Carnivora > Phocidae > Halichoerus > Halichoerus grypus. The sequence continues at coordinate 45,433,581 of NC_135726.1, read as the reverse complement.
CCTAAAATGACAAATAACAGTACTATTTTTTGAAATTATAAGAAATATTTTTCAAAAGGAAGAAGAGGTGCTAAAAGAAAGCATGCAGGAAAAGGACAGTATATATACATATATATATGTGTGGATATATATATATATAGTGTATAGTGAGTATATAGGCAAAGGTGGAAGCGTGTAACATGGGTCAAAAAGAAATTTAGTGGAAATGAAGCAGAGTGCTTCCATGTTCTTAAAAATTCAATTTTTGCAGACACATCCTCTTGCATAGGATGGAAAATCAGTCATCTAGAAATTTAAAAAAATAAGTAGAGGTTTCCAACTAAGTTAAATAGTTGGAATTTTTTTAATCTTTCCAGAATGTCTTATGAAAACCTCCAACTTGAGAAAAAGGACTTGAAGATTTTTCTTCATCATTATGACCATTATGTCATAACCATTTTTACTTTTCATGCAAATTCTTTAGTAAATATCCAGTGCAGATTGTATTTTCCAAGGATAGATAGAACAACAACTCCCATCCCATATGCTCTTCTTCAGTGTAACCTTGACATACCCCCACACCACTGGTATAAGGTCTATGTCCTCTGCCCTTGAACCTGATCCTGGGAAAACAGTTGTGACTTACTCAACTTATAAAGTATGCAGAAATAACTATGTGACTTCTGAAGCTGGATTATAAAAATGTCTCTCCACCCAGTGAGAACACCCTACACCAATTCCCATAATGTCTATTTGGAAAAGTCAAAATTGTGGAAAAGTTCAAAGATTTCCCATGTGTGATTCAATTAACCATTTTCCCCTGACAACACCATTTCCTGTGAGGACATCTCAACTGGGTGGCTGGTTTTTCTCCTACAATCTTACTCTTTCCTCAATCTCACTCTGTCCTCTCTTCTCCTCATTGCTGGTGCCAGCAACTGTCCCTCCTTCTCTAAAATCTAATGTCATCATTTCATCAGACTATACATGCATTATTTCTACCTATTGCAGTGATGTGCTAACATGCAGATTTTTCCCCCTCAGGAATTTTAGCTCCTGGCTCAGTGCCACCATCTCCAATACTACTCCTATCTTAATTCTCAGTGATTTCAAATATCTATATAAGTATTCCATCTATCATCCTGGCCTCCCAATTCCCTCACCTCCTCTCCAATGAGCTTGTCTTCCACTCTAGTTCACTCTTTGTATCACTATCCTAGACATCATCATTAATAGTAACTTCAACATCTCCAAAATATCAGCTGTCTTTCTCTCTGGACACCTTTACATTGTCACTCACCACACTCATACCTCTTCTTCCCTTCTTACCCAACTTAAAGTCTATATTCAGCTAATCATCCAACTTCATAATGAGCCTGATGCGAACTTCCTTTTCATATTTGCTAATAAGCAAAGCCTGAATCCTAGATAAATCTCTCTTCCTACTCTATCACTGTATCTATGTAACTGAATATGATTAGAGAAAACCACCAACCTTAATGACGAGTTTTTATTTTTATATTTTGTTTCCCTTTCTTAAATAAACATTCAGATGTCTTACGCCCACCTTGTCCTTTCCATTTTGTCTCCCACCTCCTAACCCCTTACAGATGAGCAATTTCGTAAGTTTCTTTGATATCTTTGCAATGTTTTTAAGCAAATACAAATATATATACATTATTTTCTACACTTTTACACAGAAGGTAACATACTATAATATATACACTGTTCTGTACTTGATTTTTAAATTCTAAAGTTAATGGTTTCCTTATTTTTCTATAGGTACATATAGTCCATTTTTTGTATTTATCATAGTTTATTTAACGAGACATCTCTAGATGGATACTTGGTTGTTTCCAATCTTCTGCTCTAACAAACAATAGTGCAATGAATATTCCTGTAAATATGTCATTTTGTATACATACAGGTATATCTGTACCAGAAAGTCTCAGAAATCAGATTGCTAGGTCAAATGGAAAATGCATTTGTAATTCTGGTAGATGCTGTCAAGTTTCCCACTATAGCAGCTGGACCATTTTGTCAGACACCAGCAATATATGAGAGTACCCATTTCCTCACAGCCAAGGCAGCAAAGTATTTTGTCAAAACATTTTGTTTTTATCAATTTAATATGATTAAAAAAATTATATGTCAGTAGAATTTTAAATGGTATTTCTTGAATTATGAGTTGAGTATTTTTCTTTTTGGGGGTCTTTTATATTTCTTTTTCTGTGAAATTTCTGTTCATGTCCTTTGACTCTTTTCCTACTGGGCCATTGGTCTCTTTTTTAAATTTCTTAGTCTTTACAAATTAGATGATAAGTTCAGTGCCTGTATATGAATTGTAAATACTTTCCCCATTTTGTCATTTCTCTTCTGACTTTTCTTACCAGTATTTCTTGCCATGTAGAAGTTTTTTATTTTTATGTAATCAAATTTGTTAATACTTTCTCTTTTAGTTCCTAAAATTTTGAATCCTAGTTAGAAAGTCCTTCCAAACATCAAAGTTATGAAGGAATACTCTCATGTTTTAGTCTAGTAATATTATGATTGCATTTTTAAAAATTAAATCATTCAATTTAATTGGAGTTTATTCTATATGGTAGATGAAATACAGATTGGGCTTTATTTTCCAAAATGGCTACCTAGTCTATCTTTAACCAAGAAGGTAAAAGAATTGTATACTGAAAACTGTAAGATGCTGATGAAAGAAAGACAGAAGTAAATGAAAAGATATCCCATGCTTAAGGTATGGAAGAATTAACATTGGTAAAATGTCCATACTACTGAAAGCAATCTACAGATTCAATGTAATCCTTCGATTCCCAATGGAATTTTTCACAGAAATACAACAAATAATCCTAAAATTTCTATGAAACCATCAAAGACCTCAAATACCAAAGCAATCTTGAGAAAAAGGAACAAAACTGGAGACATCACATGTTCTTGTTTCAAACCACATTACAAAGCTATAGTAATCAAAACAGTATGGTATTGGCATAAAAACAGACACAAAGATCAGTGAAACAGAATAGGAAACCCACACATATATGGTCAATTAATTTATGACAAAGGAGCCAAGAATACACAATGGGGAAAGGACAGTCTCTTCAATAAATGATGTTGGGAACAGTGGACAGCCACATGAAAAAGAAGTAGACTGTATCACTATCTTATACCATACATAAAAATCAACTCAAAATGGATTAAAGACTTGAATATAAAACCTGAAAGTATAAAACTTCTAGAGGAAATCATAGGTGGTAAAGGTACTTGGCAATGACTTTTTGGATTTGATACCAAAACAGCAAAGGCAACAAAAGCAAAAATAAACAAATGGGACTACATCAAACTAAAAATCTTCTGCACAGCAAAGGAAATCATCAACAAAATGAAAAGGCAACCTACATGGAGAAAAATTTTGTAAATCATGTATCTGATAAGGGTTTAATAATCAAAACATAAAGAACTCATAAAACTCAATAGCAAAAAACCCCAAATAATCTGAATTAAAAATGGGCAGAGGATCTGAGTAGACATTTCTCCAAAAAAGACATAAAAATGGCCAACAGGTACATGAAAACATGTTCAAAATCACTGATCATCAGGGAAATGCAAATCAAAACCATAATGAGATAGTGCCTCACACTCAGAATGGCTATTATCAAAAAGACAAGACATAGCAAGTGCTGGCAAGGATGTGGAGAAAGGGGAACCCTTGTGTACTATTGGTGAGAAATGTTAATTGGTGAACCTACTATAGAAAACAATATGAAGATTCCTCAAAAAAATTAAAAATAGAATTATCATATGATCCAGCAATTCCATTTCTGGGTATTTACCCAAAAGAAATGAAAATATCTACTTGGAAAGCTATTGGGACCTCCATGTCCACTGCAGCATCATTTATAATAGGCAACATGTAGAAAAAAAATCCCAGTGTCCTCCAATGGATGAATAGATACAGAAAATGTGATACACACACACACATACACAAGAATATTATTCAGCCATTAAAAAAAAAAAAAAAAAGGAGGGGCACCTGGGTGGCTCAGTCGGTTAAGTGTCCAACTCTTGATCCCAGCTCAGGTCTTGATCTCAGGGTCCTAAGTTCAAGCCCGGTGTTGGGCTCCACACTTGGTGTAGAACCTACTTTAAAAAAGGGGGGGTGGCGCTTGGGTGGCTCAGTTAGTTAAGCATCTGACTTCAGCTCAGGTCATGATCTCAGGATCCTGGGATCAAGCCCTCCACTCAGCAGGGAGTCCGCTTCTCCCTCTCCTTCTGCCCCGCCCCTTGCTTGTGCTCTCTAATAAATAAAAATAAAATCTTAAAAAAAAAAAAAAAAAAAGGAAATCCTACCGTTTCCAACAACTTGGATGGACCCTGATGGCATTATAATAGGTGAAATAAGTCAGACAGAGAAAAACAAATGCCACTTATATGTGAAATCTAAAAACAGAAAACAAAAATCAAACTCATAGATGCAGAGAACAGACTGGTGGTTGTCAGAGATGGGGGGGTGAAATGGATGAAGCTGGTCAAAAGGTATAAACTTCTAATTATAAAATTTATAAGCCCTGAAGATACTATGAACAGCATGGTGACTATAGCTATTAATATTGTATATCTGAAAGTTGCTAAAAGACTAGATCTGAAAAGTTTTCATCACAAGAAAAAAACTTGTAACTATGTGTAGTAATGGATATTAACTAGATTTACTGTGGTGATCATTTTATAACATATACATATACCAAACCACCCAATGTTGTGCACCCAAAACTAACACAATGTTACATGCCAATTATATCTCAATAAAAAAGTCTATCTTTAGCTTGCTGTTTTGAGATACCACTTTTATTGATATTCAATTACCATATGCAGGTGTATTTCTAAATTTTTCTATTCTGTTCCCTTGATCTATTTATACACCAGTACCATGATGTTTTAAATACCATGCTTTATATTATGTATAATTATATGAATTATCTGGTAGAGCTAACCTCTTCTAAGAGGGGATTAACAAGATCCAGAGTCAGAGTCAACAATATATAATATACAATGTTGAGTATACAATAAAAAATTATTAGAAATGATTACTAGTAAAAGATTACTAGAAATGCAAAAAAAAAAAAAAAAGAAGAAAATATGACCCATACTCAAGAGAAAAATCACTTAATAGAAACACCAGTAAATAATTCAGATGTTCAGATTAGCAAACAAAGATCTGAAAAATTTAGGTACTTTAAAAAAGAACCACAGGCAAATCCTAAAATCAAGAAATAAAAAATTCACTGGAAGAATCTGCAGCAGATTAAACACAATAGAAGAAAAGATCAGTAAACTTCAGGACAATTCAATAGGAATCACCCACTGAGGATCCAGACTGAAAAAAGACTGGGGGGGAAAAAAAAAAAAGAGCCATAATGATCTATGAGACACCAGCAGTCCAACATACATGTAACTGGAGATTCAAAAGAGAAAAACAAGGCAAAAAAAATCCTTAGAACCAATGGGCAAAATATTTTCCAAATTTCATTTTTAAAAAAGCAACCCATAGATTCAAGAAGCTCAATGAATCCCAAGTAACATGAAACAAAGAATGCTAGGGGCGCCTGGCTGGCTCAGTTGGAAAAATGTGGGATTCTTGATCTCAGAGTTGTGAGTTCAAACTCCACATTAGGTGTAGAGATTACTTAAATAAATAAAACTTAAAAAACAAACAAAGAATACTATACCTATGATCATACTTATAATCAACCTACTGAACACCAAGGATAAGGAAAAAAAAATCTTAAAAGCAACCAGACTCCTTTTCCTACAAAAGACACGTTATGCATAGGGGAACAACAATAGGAATCAAAGATTAATTCCCATTAACAACAATGGAGGCAAGGTGACAAAACAGTATCTTTAAAATGCTGAAAGAAAGCTGTCAACCTATAATTCTATATCCAACTGAAATCTTTCAGAATGATAGGGAAATAAAGCTTTGGTGGGTTTGGTTTTATTTGGATTGTTTTTTGAAAGAAACAAAACCTGAGAGGATTCTTCACCAAAAGACCTGTGCTACAAAAAATGTTAAAGCAAGTTCTTCAGGGAGACAAAAATTTGATACTAGGTAAAAACTTCTATCCATAGAGGAATGAAGAGTACTATAAATAATAAATTTGGGGGTAAATAGAAAAGATACCATTTTCATTTCATAATTTCTTTAAAATATAATTGACCATCTAAAGAAGAGAAAGCTTTGTGGCTTTAATGCATTTAGAAATAAAATATATGAGAACAAGAGAATAAAAAGATGTGAAGGGAAAATGTAAGTATCTAGTTGTAAGATTTCTGCATTATTTGTGAAGTTGTATAATTACTATAAGACTGTAATAAGCTCTTTTTAAAAGCATACTGGAAACCTTAGAACAACCCCTAAAACAATAAAACAGTAAAAATATAGTATAGCTAATAATCCTATAGTGGAGATAAATGGAATTCTAAAAAGTAGTGAAGATACATGGAATACTAAGCAAATATAAAACTTGTCCAAGAGAAGGCAGGAAAATAGGGGAAAAAAGTAAGACTAGATGACAAGATAATAGATTAAAACCTAATAATTACATTCACTTTAAACAGTCCGTGGGAAGTCAGGAAACTTTTTCTGAAAAGGTTCAGATAGTAAATATTTTAGGCTCTATGAGTCACATATGGTCCCTATCACATATTCTTCTTTATTTATAACCCTTCAGAAACGCAAAATCATTCTTAGCTTGAGGCTGTGGGCTGGATTTGGTCAGCATACCACAGATTGCTAGCCCCTTGTCTAGATACTCAAAGGCGGTGATTATCAGACTGGATAAAAAAGTAAGACCAAACTATATGCTGTTATATGAGATACACTTAAGTTAAAATAAAAGGCTAGAGAAAGATATGCCATGAAATAACAATAAAAGAAAGCTGAAGCAGTTATATTAATACATAGAACGCAGGAAAAAGAATATTACCAAAGGAACATTTCATAATAAAGGCGTCAATTCATCAAGAGGATATAGGAATCTTGGGCCACCTGGCTGGCTCAGTCAGAAGAGCATGCAACTCTTGATCTCAGGGTTGTGAGTTCAAGCCCCACACTGGGTGTAGAGATCACTTAAAAATAAATAAATAAACTTAAAAAAAAAAAAGGACATAGTAATCCTAAATACGCATGCACCTACTAACAGAATTTCAAAACATAAAGCAAAACTGACAGAATTGTAACAGACAAATCAACAGCTGTATTTGTAGGTTTCAAAAGTCCTCTTTTAGTAACTGATAGACCAAGTGACAAAAAAAATCAGAAAAGATAGAGAAGAGTTGAGTACTATCACAAAACACTTGACCTAGGGGATAAACACTCTATCCAACAATAGTATAACACTGCTTTTTTTTTTTTCAAATGCACATTGAGAATTAACCAAGATAGTCCACATTTTGGGCCATAAAACAAGTCCCAATAAATTTAAAAGGACTGATGTTACAGAGTATGTTCTCTGACCACAACAGAATTAAATTATGAACTAAATAAATTAAAAATGAATTCTCAGAAAGATCTGAAAAAGTCCCCCAAAATTTGTAAGTTAAAGAACACTCTTCTAAGTAGCCCATGGGTAAAAGAAAAAAGGGAATTTTGAACTCAAAAGGAAGAGAACATTATGCAGAAAAAAGGAAAGAATAAAATCAGTAATCAAAAGTAGCAATCAAAGACTAAAAGCTAGTCTTTGAAAAGATCAATAAAACTGATAAATTGCTAGTATACTGATCAAGAAAAAAAGACAAATTATTAACATCAGGAATTAAGGGCGGGGCATTACTATAGATCTGACAGGCATTAAAAGGATAATAAGGGAATATTATAAACAACTTTATGCTAATAAATTTGACATCTAAATGGAAATAAATAAATTTCTTGAAAGACACAAATTACTAAACTGATTCAAGAAGAAATAAAACCAGGGTGCCTGGGTGGCTCAGTAGGTTGAGCGTCTGCTTTTGGCCAGCCCAGGTCATGGTCCCAGGGTCCTGGGATCAAGCCCCGCATCGGGTTCCCTGCTCAGCAGGGAGTCTGCTTCTCCCTCTGCTCCTCCCCCACTTGTGCTCACACTCTCTCCCTCTCTCAAATAAATAAAATCTTTAAAAAAAGAAAAGAAAAAAAAAGCCCCCCAAGCCCTATATTAATTAAAGAAATTAAAGTCTCCCCATGAAAAAAACTCCAAATTCAGATGGTATATTCACTTTCTATTGCTGCTGTAACAAATATAGCACCTTAAAACAACAAATTTATTATCTTACAGTTCTGTATGTTAGAAGTCCAACAAGGGTTTCACTAGACTAAATGCAGGTGTCAGCAGGGCTCTGTACCTTTCTGGTGGCTTTAGGAAAGAGTCTATTTCCTTGCCTTTTCCTTGCCTTGACTAGCTTCTAGAGGCCACTTACATGGGTCATGGCCCCCTTCCTCCATCTTCAAAGCCAGTAACACTGCAGTTCTCTAACAGGAGTATACACATTACATTCTCACATCTCCCTCTGATCCTGATTCTTCAGATAATCAAAAATAACCTCCCTATCTCAAAATCATTAATTTAATAACATCTGCAAATTCCCTTTTGCCACATAAGGTACCATAGTCACAGGTTCCAGGATAAGCAAGTAGACATATCTGGGGGTGATTATTGTGCTTACCACAGATCCCTAGGTTGTTGAATCCTATCAGACAATTAAGGAAGAAATACTACAATTCAATAAATTCTTCCAGAAAATAGAAGAGGATGTATTTCCTGACTTATTTTATAAATTAAGGTGAAATAAAGACATTTTTATGTTAAGAAAGCTGAGAGTATTTATCATCAAAAGAGACAAACCATGGGAAATGCTGAAGGAAGTTCTTCAAGCTAAAAAGAAATGATACCAAACAGAAATTCAGATCTCAAGAAGCAAGAGCAATTAAAAATGGTATATATGTGGATAAATAAAATATATTTGCAAATAATCCAATAAAGTATTTTTTCAAGGTTCTTTTGATTCCTTTGTTTCTGTGGATTTTCCCCTTTTTAAATTTTTATATTGCACTTTCTCTTTCCTAATTTGAGATTTGTCTTATCTTATTAATGATAAGTTTTTCCTGTTTTCTAACACATACAATTTTTATCTTTATAAATTCCTTCCATATTTCCTTCTACTTCCTTTCAACTTACGTATTTTCATTATTTTTGTTAGAAGCATTAAAACTGTAACTTTGCCCTTAGAGTCTTACTTTAACAAAATCCCATGGGTTCCAAAATATAGTGCTATCACAGAGTACCAGAAAGTCTTTACTTTTAGATTATATTTCTTCTTTGATCCAGGAGCAATTATTGAGACAGATTTTACAAATTGTTGGTAAGAGTAACTTTAGTTTTCTGATTTTGTTATTAAATCCTTGCTGTATTTCATTGTGTTCAGAGGATATGGTTTATCATTTCTACTTACTTGGACTTAATTGTAGCCTAATATTTTGTTATTTTTCCTGACTGATCTATGAACACTTGAAAAGAATGTATAATTATTATTACTAGGATACAGAACTGAATATATATCAATTAGGTAGATTTGATAGAGTGTTTCATCCTTACTAAATTTGTCCACTTGGCCTGATTTTGACTGAAAGGATTAATTAGTGTCCTCTACTGCTTTCTTCTTCTATCTGCTTTCCTATCTGCTCACGGAAATGTGATATTTGATACATGTGCATTTATAACTATGTTATCTTCATTTTGAAATGTATACCTTAGAATTATATAGTGTCCTTCTTTGCCATGTTTAGTGGTATGATGTGTCCTGAATTTTTGTCTGTTTTTAGTTTCCATTTGTTTGTTATAATTTATCCATCCTTTCATTAAACTTTCTAAGTCACGTGTCTCAGAGTCTCTTAAATACAGAGTTGAGTTTTTCTTTGAGACTCAATCTAAAAGCCTTTTTCTGAGTTAAAATTCATATATATTTATTGATAGGACATATATTTATTTTTTGCTCTTAGTTTTATCTTGTAATTGTTTTGTTCATTTGTTTATATATATACGTGCATATATATCTGTGGGTCTTAAATCTTAAGTCTGGTATTATATAAATTTATTTTTTGTCTCTCTCACTACAAGTTAAGTTTCACAAGGGATGATTTGTATGTGTCTGATTTTTTCCCCCACTGATTTACTTGTAGTTACCTAGAAGTAATATTTGTTAAATCACCTCATCAAACCAAAGTTCTGACAAGAGAAACATCAGTATTTCCCTTTTCAGAAGAATACTATTTCTGTTCTCTCCTTCTCCTGGCAGAAGTCTGAGCATATGAGAAATGAAAAATTATTTATTGAATGATTATAAGAACACTGGTTAGAAAGGAGAGGAGGAAGACCTTGAAGTTTTGAAACTAACACTTACTCACTAGTAAGTTCTTGTATGATATTCAATCAGGCAACAATATCAGGATAAAGAATGCAAATATTCATAGGACTATAGAAAAAAAAGGACATTAGGAACAAAAAAATCAACTTACATGGGCCATGGTTTTTTTTTAGAATTCAATGTATTAGTCCTCTTCTTAGTTCCACTTTAGAAGAAACTCACAGTCCAAAGAAAATGTTGCTGGATGAGAGGGGTTTAAAAAAAAAGACATGAGATGATCTTGCTTCTTAGCTACCAACTTGCTAATACAGAATGACATTTTTCTTCCCCTTGCACGTCTCCTATGCCCAATCTCCATACACACATACATGAAAGATTAGAGGGAAATTGGACAAATCCCAACCTTACTCAAAACAAGAAGGGAAGCCAGGTATAGTAGAATGGAGTCAAGAAAGACTGGGCCCAGGCTTTTTAGCAGGAAAGATTTAGGCAGACCAGTGCCCCAACCCTATGATAAAATGAACACAACCAACCTGTTCAGACCTATCCTGACAAGATCTTCACTGAATTAAGAGGAAAAAGAAAAGGAAATGGACATTACAAAAAGATTAGAGAAATAGAAAACAACCCAAAAGCCCTAATGCATGACTCACAGGAATTTTAAAAACAGAGACTGATGGAACACAGACGAAAAAGAAGAAATCAACGAAACAAAAATTTCCAGGCCAGAGGCGCCTGGGTGGCACAGTCAGTTAAGCGATGGACTCTTGATTTCAGCTCAGGTCACGAGATCCAGCCTGTGTGTCAGGCTCTGCACTGAGCCTGGAGCCTGCTTAAGATTCTCTCTCTCTCCCTCTGTCCCCCCACCTCCGCACGTACATGGACATGCACTCTCTCTCTATTAAAAAAAAATTCCAAACCGAAATAAATACTTGAGACTTTAATTCGAAGTACTGGTGAGAAAGCACACCTGGAAGCATCCTGGAAAATCTTCTGAAATTTATTCCTGAATACATACAAAAGACCTAAATATCCTGTAATAAAGAATTACAAAACAATGTGTATTGTGGTCTAATCTTTCGGGGAAAACACACATATACATAAGCATATATGTATGCATATAAGGAGGGTGAAAGCACTTGTAATAAAATGTTCAAAGATGGGGCGCCTGGGTGGCTCAGGTGGTTATTCATCTCACTCTTGGTTTCGGCTCAGGTCATGATCTCAGGGGGATCAAGCCCCGTGTGGGGTGGCTTGTCCCTCTCCCTCTGTTCCTCTCCCTGCTCACATGCTCCCTTTCTTTCTCTCTGTCAAATAAATAAATAAATAAATAAATCTTTTAAAAAATGTTTAGAGTGGTTGAAGAATTATAGGTAACTTTTACTTTAAATAAAGTAATATAACAAAAGAATTTTAAAAGTTTATATGAACACTTTGGTAAGCAGCAGCACCTAATCATCTCAGACACTGATTTTGGAAGTGCAACAGTGCCATTCTTTCCTCCTACCCTAGGTATTTCTAAGGGGAATGGCAGAAGTAGTGAGGTAGATAAGAACTACGAGACGCCAGGCCTTTCCTAAGTAATCTCTAAACCCAATGTGGAGCTGAACTCACAACCCCAAGATCAAGAATCCCATGCTAAAAAAATCTTTAACAAAAAAACAAAAACAAAAAAGAATCCCATGCTCTACTGACTGAGCCAGCCAGGTGCCCCCAACCAGGCCTTTCTTGAAGCTCAAACTTTGTGTGACCTTGTGTGTGATGTGGAGTAGACATTGTTTGTGACCATGGTAACTATGATTCTGTGACACTTGGTGCTGTGTTTGAGCTCTTCAGATAACTGTTGGGGATGACGGCTAAGTAGGCATAAGGGCAGTTTGTGGTTGGGGAGTGGTTGTTTTTGTTTTACTATATATATGTGTCTGTGTCTGGGGTAGTGGGATGATGATAAACGTGAGTTGTATTATGTCTTTTTGGCTTTGTGTTGTATGAATCTACAGTTGAATACTGGAATGTCTCCCTAACTGCCTGATTACGAGCCTGGGTGTAACGCTTTGCGTAATTGTGCTTTTTTTCTTTTATGCAAGTATCTGAGGCTCACACAAATAGCCACCTGCAATCATGGTCACAACCACATACAAACTCCATTCACACAAATGGCCACGCAGACAATTACACTGTCACAAAAGCACGATCCGAATCCAGTCGCTCTCACAACTAACAGCCAAATATCCTTAGTCCGGAGACACACTCATAGTTTCCTTCAAGCACTCACAACAACCCCATCTATCCTCCTAGAGCAGCTCCTGCACTTTGGAGGCCTAACGCTCCAGACACTCCTCTTGCCCAGGCCTGGAGTTCCAGGAGTCCTTACCTTCAGCATCCTCAGGAAGGGCTCTGGTCCAAATTCTGATTTGCATTCCAGGTGAGGCCGCACGCCTACCCTCGCACACTCCGCTGGTCGAGTAAAAAGCCCTCACGTGCCTCTGCGGCCGACCAGTCAGCCAACGTTCCTACCGGAAATAGCTTTGAACCGCTGTGTCCTCTGGGAAACGTAGTCCAAAAGGAAAGCGCCGGGGAGCTGAAAGTGGTAAATCTTCTGCCGCGTTTCGGGATGCACCTGCGCAGTTTCATCGGGCCTGGAGTGACGCTACCACCTCTCCCTTTCGAAGGCTCAGACCCGAATATTGGGTCTGAATCCGGGTCCTCGGATTCCTCTGAGGGCGGATTTCCCCAAGCCTGGCACCGTGGCTGTCCCTACCTCTCAAGGTGGACGCGCACGTGCTGTGATTTGAGGGAATTGTTGTTGTCCGATGCGGAGGGATCCGGCCTTCGTCTGTAAGGTGGCTGTGGGAGATGTGTTTTCTGAGTCCGAAGGTGCGAGTGGCCGAGGGTGAGTTTGATCGAGAGGGAGAGGATGTATATGTTACACCGACTGAGTGTGTCCTGAATGAGGAAATTAGTTTGTGAGACGTTTCTGAGACCGTTTGAAATAGTGGTCGTGATGTATACCCGTGTGGGGCCACGCGCAGTGATTGTGAAGTGGTGTAATATAACGTGGCTTAGGAGTGAGGGGCCATTTGAGACCTGTGATTGATTACGCATGCTTGTAGGTGGCGCGACTATGCGGGCAGTGAGTTTGTAAAGTTTTGTGGGAGGCTGTTTGTGTTGGGTCTACGTATGACTAGCAGGAGCGGTTGGCTGAGAGGTAGGTGTCCGTCGCGAGAAGGGAGGAGGCTGGTCTCCCTGATGGACCCTGATGGATGAAACAGATACTTGGGCCAGGCAGAGCTGATCCTGAGCCTTACCTGTATGCGTGCGAGAGGCGTGAAGCGACATTGTGGGGTCTAAGTGTGTGCGAGAAACCAGAATTGACTGAGAGGGGTGGAAACTAGTACAGATTATCTGCCAGAAGAGGCAAATCTAAAGATTTTTAACCTTGCTAAAAGTACAGAAACCCTATCTCAAAGTGTCATATGAAGAAATTTATCTGTGAGAACAAGTGGTTGTGTTTCTGGGTCTGATTCTTGGTCACGTGTATGAGTTGGTTTGCATTTGATACTGTCCAAGGTGTTGAGTGAAATATACAAAGTATGGGAAAGTGGTTTGTGACTGTACCCAAGTCTCTGAATGAATTGTATGACAGTGCAAGAGCAGGTGATTAAACATTGTGACTTTGAGGTTGATATATGTGAGTTTTAATTGAGTATGATTGGGAGATCTGTGAGAGATCTAGTAAATTTGTTTTTGTGTGTTTGAATGCAACTTATGCAAATTAAAATCTGGATGGAAGATAATGTGTGTGGTTGTGATCTGAATGTAGTTACTATATGAGAGACTGCAATATTAAGAGTGTGAGATTGAGAACTCTAAGCTTCCTGCAACATAGGTTTTACTTGAAAATTAAGTTTCCAGCGGAAATTTTTAAAAATTTAAGTATAACTTAAAACGTGGATTTTAAAAATATGAAATAATTTATTGTGATGAATGCAAAATGATCATGAAAGATTTTTTGTTAATCTCTGTTATAGGGTAACTGGGAGTATGGTTAGTTTTCTTCGGTGGAAGTGAAATAGATGGGAAGTCTAAATTCTTAGTCGATCTGTATAAGTGAAAGAGTTCTAGTCAAGTGAACAAAAGCCTAACTTGAATAATAAAAAGTCATGGACTGTCAGTCAATTCTTAAGACTTGACCCAGTATACTGACCCAGAACCCCTTGAATGAAAAACCCTGCTACACTGCCAAAAATTTATGCTGATAATTTTCCCCCATGCCTTCCTATAGGAACCCACAGCCTTTACCAGGAAGACCATACTTTGAGGAAAAGGAAATAATCAGACCTTGGACACTGGCCTTGAGCTGACACTAATTCCAGGAGACCTAAAACCTCACTGGTCTACCAGTCAGGGTAGAGGCTTAAGGAGGTCTAGTGATCAATGTTGTTTTAGCTAAGGTCTATCTCACAGCAGACCCAGTAGGTGCCTGAATCCATGCTGTGGTTTTTCCCCCAGTTCTGGAATGGATAATTGGAACAGACATACTCAGCAACTGTCTCTCTGGCCTGTTGAGTGAGGAAAGGACAAGTGGAAACTACTAAAACTGCCTCTACCTAAAAATAAATAATAGACCAAAAGAAATACTGCATTCCTGGAGGGATTGCAGAGATTAGTGCCATTATTAAGAACTTTAAAAATGCAGGGGTGGTGATTCCCACCATATACCCATTCAACTTGCCTATTTGGCCTCTGCAGACAGAAATCTTGGAGAATGACAGTGGGTTATCATAGGCTGGTGGTGACTCCAACTGCAGCTGTTTTACTAGATGTGGTTTCATTACTTGAGCAAATTAACATTCCCTGGTACCTGCTATGCGATTACTGATCTGGCAATTTTCCCCCTCCATCCCTGTAAATAAAGACAACCAGAAGTAACGGTTTTCACTTGGCAATAACAAGTAATATACCTTCAGTGTCCTACCTCAGGGGTACATCAGCTCCCCAGCCCTGTAACTTAGTTTACATGTATAATAATTTAGTTCACAGGGATCTTAATTATTTTTCCCTTCCACAAGATGTCACACTGGTCAATTACATTGATGACATTATGCCATTGGACCTAGTGAGCAAGAAATGGCAACTACTCTAGATTTACTGATAAGACATCTGGGTGTCAGGGTTGGGAAATAAATCCAACAAAAACTTAGAGGCCTTCTACTACCTCAGTGAAGTTTCTAGCGATCCAGTGATGTGGGGCATGTTATGATATCCCTTCTAAGGATGAAGGATAAATTGTTGCATCTGGCTCCTCCTACAACTAAAAAAGAGGCACAAAGCCTAGTGGACCTCTGGATTTTGGAGGCAGCCTATTCCTCATTTGGGTGTATTACGTTGGCCCATTTACCAAGGGATGTGAAAAGCTGCTAGTTTTGAGTAAGGCCCAGAACAAAAGAAGGCTATGCAACTCTGCAACAGGTCCAAACTGCTATGCAAGCACTTTGCCTCTTGGGCCAAAAGGCTCAGTAAAGCCAAGGGTGTTTGAAATATCAGAGGCAGATACTGATGCTGTCTAGGGCCTTTGGCAGGACCCTATAGATGGGTCACAGTTCAGGCCCTTAGGATTTTGAAGCAAAGCCATGCCATTTTCTGCAGTTAACTACTCTCCTTTTGAGAAACAGGTTTTGGCCTGCTACTGGGCCTTAGAGACTAAACACTAAACCATGGGCCACCAAGTTACCATCATAAACGGGGTGTAATCTGACCCAACAAACTATTAAGTTCGGTGTGCATAGCAGCACTTTCATAAAATGGAAGTGATGTATAAGTGATTGGGCCAAGTATGCCCTGAAGGCACAAGTAATCCTACTGGTCAGAGCTTTAAGCAGTGCACCTGGTTTTTGTTTTGTTTTGTTTTGTTTTGTTGCTTGGAAGAAGAAATGGTCAGATGTGCGATTACATACTGATTCACAGGCTGTGGCCAGTGGTTTGGGTGGTCAGGAACTTGGAAGGAACATGATTGGAAAATTCATGCGAAGGAAGTCTGGAAAAGAGGTACAGACCTCTTTGAATGGGTAAAAGTGAAGTTCTTTGTGTCCCATGTTAAATGCTCAGCAGAGGAGGGTTTTAATAAAGTAGATAGGATGACCCAGTCTGTGGACATCAGTTGGTTTCTTTCCTCAGCCACCCCTGTCATCACCCAATGGGTTCTTGAACAAAGTGGCCATGGTGGCAGTGATGGCAGCTGTCCATGGGTTCAGCAACATGGGTGTCCACTCACTAAGGCCAACCTGGTTACAGCCACTGCTGAATGCCCAATCTGCTAGCAGAGACAAACAGTGAGTCCCCGATATAGCACCATTCTCTGGTGGCAGGTTGATTACATTGGACTGCTTCCATCATGGAAGGGGCAACATGTTTTTTCTTAATGGAACAGACACTCCAGATACAGATTTGCCTATGTACATAATGCTTCTACCGAAACTACCATCAGTGAACTTACAGAATGCCTTATCCACTATCATGGTATTCTAAACAGCAGTGCTTCTGGTCAAGGAACTCATATCACAGTAACTGAAGTGCAGCAGTGGGCCCATCCTCATGGAATTCACTGGTCTTCCCAAGTTCCCCACCGTTCTGAAGCAGCTGGCTTGACAGAATGGAGTGATGTTTTGAAGACTCAGTCACAGTGCCAGCTAGGTGGCAGTATCTTGCAGGGCTGGGGCATGGTTCTGCAGAAGGCTGTGTATGCTTTGGTATCAGCATCCAGTCTCTGGTGCTGTTTCTCCCATAGTCAGGATTCACAAGGCCAGGCATCAAGGGGTTGAATTGGGAGTGACAGCACTCACTATTACCCCTAGTTACCCAATAGCACAATTTTTGCTTCCCCTCCCCACAGCCTGTGCTCTGCTGCATAGAGGTCTTAGTTCCAAAGGGAGGAATGCTTCCACCAGGAGATACAGTGATTCCATTTAACTATAAATTAAGACTGCTACCCAACCGCTTTGGGTTTCTCATCCCTCTGAATCAAAAGGCAAAGAAGGGAGTAAGTGTGCTGGCTGGGGTGATTGATCTTGACTACCAAGGGGAAGTTGGACTGCTACTCCACAATGGAGATAAGGAGGAGTATGTCTAGAGTACAGGAGATCCTTTGGGGCATCTCTTAATATTACCCTGCCCTATGATTAAAGTGAATGGCAAACTACAAACTATAAAGGCAGGGTTACTCATGGGCCAGACACCCAAGAATGAATGTTTGGGTCACCCCACCAAGTAAAGAACCATGACCAGCTGAGGAGCTTGCTGAGGGCAAAGGGAATATGGAATGGGTGGTGCAAGAAGGTAGTTATAAATGCCTACTACAACCACGTGACCAGTTTCAGAAATTGGGACTATAATTGTCATGAGTGTTTATTTTGTTGTGTGTTTGTACGTATGTATATAAATATCTTTGTTCCTTTTTTATACCATTATCATGTAATATAAGATGTATTGACCTTATAGTATGTAAGTATTGTTAACTTTACATAATAATATTTAAGTTGTGGGATATAAGGGAGAAAAGTAAACATCATGCAAGACTTTGCACCCTCTTCTGGGGAAAGGATTCGTGTATTTTCTGGTTGTATGCAGGATAGTTGTATCATGTTAGGTGGAAGTATGTCTGTTACTGTTTTTATTCAGATTATTATACTATTTTATTCAGATATTATACTGTTTTATATCAGATATTAAGTATGTCCTTGTTACTGTTTTTATTCAGATATTAAGTATAGTTTAAGGACATGCAGGTGCCAAATTGACAAGGGGTGGACTTTATGAAGCCTAATTTTATGTAACTTGGCTGGGCACGATGCCCAAATATTTGGTCAAATATCATTCTGGGGGCGCCTAGGTGGCTCAGTCGTTAAGCATCTGCCTTCGGCTCAGGTCATGATCCCAGGGTCCTGGGATCGAGCCCCGCATCGGGCTCCCTGCTCGGCGGGAAGCCTGCTTCTCGCTCTCCCACTCCCCCTGCTTGTGTTCCCTCTCTCACTATGTCTCTCTCTGTCAAATAAAGAAATAAAATCTTTAAAAAAAAAAAATATCATTCTGGATGTTTCTGTGAAGGTGTTTATTAGATGAGATTAACATTTAATTTAAATTAAAGCAGATTATCCTCCAGAATGTGGGTGGGCCTCATCTAATCAGTTGAAGGCCTTGATAGACTAAAGACTGCTCTCTCCCAGAGCAGAAAGGAACTCTGCCAGCAGGCAGCTTTTGGACTCAAACCGCAGCTGTTCCCTGGGTGTCCAACCTGCTGACCTGACCTATAGATTTCAGACTTAACAGGCTTCTACAATCTTATGAGCCAATTCCTTAAAATCTCTTTCTTAACTCAATACACACAGACACACACATACATCCTGTTGTTTCTGTTTCTCTGGAGAACTCTGACTAATACACTATTATAAGGACATGTATTGTCTAATTTAATCCTCATGAGAACCCTGTGAGGGAGGTATTACCATTCTCAGTAAACTGCTTAGGCAAGTGAGGCATCAAGGGCTGAAATAAGTTGTGAAATGTCACAGAGTTCCTGAGAGATGAAACTAGAACTTGAGTTCCAAAGTCCTCAATCTTTATTTAACTACCAGATTCTACTATTTTCCAACTCTATACCTTCTGCTGTATTTCACTAAGCCATTCCTGATGAGTATCTCTCTTTGACAATTAAATTGAGGCCAAAATCATAGTGATTATAGTGTGGTCTATCATATCTTATTTAACACATTGTTTATTCTGAAACCTTTTTTTTACTAATTATTATCAAGAATTCTTTTTTAAATTATTCATTTGAGAGAGAGAGAGCACACACACGAGCGGGGTGGGGGGATGGGCAAGGGGGGAGAGAGAGACGCAGACTCCCCGCAGAGTGGAGAGTCCAACTCAAAGCTCAATCCCAGGACACTGGGATAATGACCTGAGCCGAAGGCAGACACTCAACCAACTGAGCCACCCAGGTGCCCCTATTATCAGGAATTCTTCAGTGAACATCTTTGTAATACTTATTTATTTTTAATTCTTCCTAAGTATCCAGAAGTGGGATTTCTATCTAAGACATTAGACATGCCTACAGTGTACCAGAAGTTGTGCCTATGTATTAGGATGAAACACAGATGAATAAGATATAATTGCTACCTTTATGCTGTTCATAATCCAACAGGGGAAATAAAAGTAGGTCAAAGGTAATATCAGATAAAGGGCTAGTATCCAAAATCTATAAAGAACTCATCAAACTCAACACCAAAAGAACAAAGAATCCAATCAAGAAATGGGCAGAAGACATGAACAGACATTTTTCCAAAGAAGACATCCAAATGGCCAACAGACACATGAAAAAGTGTTCAATATCGCTCGGCATCAGGGAAATCCAAATCAAAACCTCAATGAGATACCACCTCACACCAGTCAGAATGGCTAAAATTTACAAGTCAGGAAAGGACAGATGTTGGCGGGGATGCGGAGAAAGGGGAACCCTCCTACACTGTTGGTGGGAATGCAAGCTGGTGCAGCCACTCTGGAAAACAGTATGGAGGTTCCTCAAAAAGTTGAAAATAGAGCTACCATACGATCCAGCAATTGCACTACTGGGTATTTACCCCAAAGATACAAAAGTAGGGACCCGAAAGGGTACGTGCACCCCGATGTTTATAGCAGCAATGTCCACAATAGCCAAACTGTGGAAAGAGCCAAGATGTCCATCGACAGATGAATGGATAAAGAAGATGTGGTATATATATACAATGGAATATTATGCAGCCATCAAAAGGAATGAGATCTTGCCATTTGCAACGACGTGGATGGAACTGGAGGGTATTATGCTGAGCGAAATAAGTCAAACAGAGAAAGACATGTATCATGTGACCTCACTGATATGAGGAATTCTTAATCTCAGGAAACAAACTGAGGGTTGCTGGAGTGGGGGGTGGGGTGGCAGGGATGGGGTGACTGGGTGATGGACACTGGGGAGGGTATGTGCTCTGGTAAGTGCTGTGAATTGTGCAAGACTGTTGAATCTCAGATCTGTACCTCTGAAACAAATAATGCAATATATGTTAAGAAAGAAAAAAAGAAGAAGAAGAATGTAGCAGGAGGGGAAGAATGAAGGGGGGGAAATCGGAGGGGGAGAAGAACCATGAGAGACGATGGACTCTGAAAAACAAACTGAGGGTTCTGGGGGGGGTGGGAGGATGGGTTAGCCTGGTGATGGGTATTGAGGAGGGCACGTTCTGCATGGAGCACTGGGTGTTATGCACAAACAATGAATCATGGAACACTATATCTAAAACTAATGATGTAATGTATGGGGATTAACATAACAATAAAAAAAATTTAAAAAAAAAAGTAGGTCAAAGGTAGAACATAACAAAGACCTCTGGAGAAGTGCAATGATAAACCATGGGAATTGACAAGAAAGAATCCTAACTATAGCAGCATGTCCAAATTATTGTGAATTCACAGGAACTCTTGAATGTGAATTTTCCCTAGTCAAGTTTATGCCCTACAGTTTTGACTCCCTTGATGTTGGGTCCAAAGGGAAACTAATAAAGCAAGGTGATTCTCTCACTGGTTGCAGGGCATTATGGCTAATATTTCAGAAGTGAAATAAATTCTTCCATCAAAAGACATAAAACAACTAGACCAGGGTTTGAGCCTCTTAGCTCTTCTCTAGGCAGAAACCCCTAGGTATGCTTGGAAACAAACTGTTAGAAGGGACATAAGACAAACCATTCATAGCCAACTATATTTAGAATATGCTGAGCTATAAATCTAACCTAAGGACCCATAACAGACTTTTTTTCACCTATTTTTAAAGAAGTTCCCTTTAATAAAATTTCTTAAAAAATAATCTAAAATCAAGACATTCTTGATTCTTCTAAAGAAAATAGGAAGTAAATTTAAATTTATATAAGTTATGGAAGTATACTTAAACCAAAAATCAGTATCACAGACTAGAAATCAATAATGTTAACATTTAGAGGTATAAATCCAGATATTTTTCTTTTTTTTTTTAAGATTTTATTTATTTATTAAATGACAGAGAGAGACACAGCAAGCGAGGGAACACAAGCAGGGGGAGTGGGAGAGGGAGAAGCAGGCTTCCGCGGAACAGAGAGCGCAATGCGGGGCTCGATCCCAGGACCCTGAGATCATGACCTGAGCCCAAGGCAGACGCCTAACAACTGAGCCACCCAGGTGCCCCCAGATATTTTTCTTTCTATTGCTGATGTATGACATTCTATCCGTAATGATATATATGACCTTTTGGTAAATGGAATAGTTGTACATGTTGTGTAGTAACCTGCTTAAGCCACTGTCAGTATATTTTGAATTTTTCTCTGTTTTTTGGTTATTCCTCAATTTAATTTTTAATAACCACGTAATATCTTATTGTGAGGAACTTCTGGAATTTATTATATTTGTATATTCTTGCTGGACTCAGAAAGCTGAACCATGCCAGAGAAATTCCTTCTATATGCTGCCTAGCTCCCACATCTGGCCCACCTTCCCCTTTCTTCCAGGGTCATATGGGGCTAGAGTTTGTGGAGTTGGAATGTTTTTGTCATTGGCAGTACTATCACTTCCAAAGACGTCCATCAAGTTCTCCCAGGGGAGGAGTGAGTGCCTAAACCCTGTTCAGAAGGATGTAACTACAAGGATGGGATGTTGGAGCCTGATTTTGCCCATTAAGAATATTTTCGCTCCACTACATCAAAAAAAAAATTTTTTTTTGCTCATTATTTATAATCTGCCTACTGGAAGTATCCTCCTTCAATATGACTCTCTGGAGAGCCTTTGAAGAACTGATTTGGGAGCGCCTGGGTGGCTCAGTCGTTAAGCGTCTGCCTTCGGCTCAGGTCATGATCTCAGGGTCCTGGGATCGAGCCCACATCGGGCTCCCTGCTCCGCGGGAAGCCTGCTTCTCCCTCGCCCACTCCCCCTGCTTGTGTTCCCTCTCTTGCTGTGTCTCTCTCTGTCAAATAAATAAATTAAATATTTTTTTAAAAAAAAAGAATAACTGATTTGGCATTTGTATAACTGGAAACAACTGCATTTTGTTTTTACTGAGGCTTCATTTTCTTGAGATCTAAGGTGATTTCATCTTCCTCTGGCCCTTTTTCCCTGATTGGCAGCACCTCAGCAAACCCAAGTCCCATTTCATTTCCTATATATAGGAGTTTATATCTCTCAGCCAGGTGTGATTTCCTTATCAGAGGAACAGAGACAGCCCTGAATGGTAGAGAAACCAATGAGTAAACAGGCTCCAGGAAAAGGGAAGCCATTGCAGTTAAAAGCTCAGCTGATATGAAAAGCTAGAACTTTAAGATGTTTGAGCAGCTTTCTTTAGCCTGAATTCTCAAAGATACATCACCATCATCCCCATTCTGTGTCTGTAGCTATTTCTATAATTATTTTGTGAATGTAAAAGAAATAAATAGAGCATTAAAATTCAGAAAACAGGGAATCCTAAAATAACAATAGTCTACTATGAACATTTATTGTAAATCCCTTTACCCTCCCTGTATATGTAGACTTTCCTTTCAAAAATAGAATTGGCTACACATGGCTATTATGAAACCTACCTTTCTTACCTAACACTAGTGAACATTTTTCCATGCCAACAAGTAAAGGTCTAGAGCATCTCTTGTAATGTAAAAAACTTCCATTTTTTAAAAGATGGAAGTGTATCTTCAGAGTAAATTCCTAATATTGAATGTCAGGTAAATATATACTTGAATAGCAGTGGTTTGAACTGCGCAGGTCCACATATAGGCAGTAACTATTGTTATTGGTAAGGATTCCACTCAACAGTAGGCTATTAGTAGTTAAGTTTTGGGGGGAGTCAAAAGTTACACATGATTTTCAGCTGCACAGAGGATAAGCATCCATAACCCCTGTGTTGTTCAGGGTCAAATGTAGATATTTGTGTTTTTTTTTTTAATGTGGATAGTTTTTAAACATACTGTTATATGCCCCACTATAAGGCTTGTACCAGCAATATATGATACTGCCTAATCCCCTCTGTATTAGTTTTCTGTGGCTGCTGTAACAAATCATCACAAACAATTATTTTCTCTCATAGTTCTGGGGCCAGAAGTCCAAAATCAAGAAGTCATCAGAGCCAGACTCCCTCTAAAGACTCCAGGGAAGAACCTGTTCTTTGCTTCTTCCACGTTCTAGTGGCTGTAGGTATTCCTTGACCTGTGGCCCCATCACTCCAATTTCTGCTCCATGGTCACATTGCCTCCTCTTCCTCTGTCAAATCTTTCTCTGCCTCACCCCTACAAAGACACTTGTCATTGGATTTAGGGTCCACCCAGACAATCCAAGATAAACTCTTCATCTCAAGATCCTTAATTTAATTATATCTAATTGAATTAATTTCCAAATTAACATTCCTAAGTTAGGACCTAGACATATCTTTTTTGGAAGTCACCATGCAGCCCATTTACCCTATCTTAATAACAATATGTTGTTATATTTAAAATTTTTGCCATTCTGACAGGTGGGAAATGGTGCCAGTATCATTTTAATTTCCATTTCTCTTTTCTACATTTAAGCGCTTTTACATATTTTTTGTGAATTGTTTGTTCCTTTTAGCCATTTTTTCTGTCAAATTTGTTGGTATTTCCCTCAATTTTAAGAGTTTTTTAAAATTGGGGTATAATTGACATATAACTTAGTTTCAGATGTACAACATAATGATTCAATATTTGTATATATTGTTAAATGAAGAGTTTTTTTTAATATTAGGAATTCTTACAGACTGAATTATGTCCCTACTCCCAGTTCATAATGTTGAGGCCCTAATCCCTTGCACCATACCTTAGAATGTGACTTTATTTGGAGATAGGGCCTTTAAAGAGTTAAGTTAAAGTGAGGCTGTTAGGGTGGACCCTAATCCAATCTAACTAGTGTCCTTATAGGAAGAGGAGATTAGGGTATACAGAGAGACATGTGTGATGCATACATACAGAGAAAAAACCACATGAGGACACAGCGAGAAGGCAGTCATCTTCAGGCCAAGCAGAAGCAACCTCAGGAGAAAGTAAACCTGCCAACACCTTCATCTTGGACTTCAGCTTCCAGAACTATGAGAAAATTAATTTTTGTTGTTTAAACCATCCAATTGGTGGTATTCTGTTATGATAGCCCTAGCAAACTAATACAGGAATATTAGCCCTTTATTTGTGATACATCTTGCAAATATTTTTTCCCAATTTGTAAGTTGTCTTTTGATTTTATGTTTTTTTCTAATGTAGTCAGATCTTTGAATATTTTCTCTTATTGCATCTGTTTTCGGAATCATAGTAAGAAAGTTCTTTCTTACATCGAGGTTAAAGAGGGATTCACTGATGCTTTCTTCTAAGACCTATATGGTTTCATTTCTAATGTTTACATTCCTAATCTATTTGGAGTTTATTCTTGTGGTATGATAATGTAAGGATATAATTCTATTTTTTTCCAAATGGCAAACCAGGAAACTTGTCCCAGCTATGTGCTTATATTTTAATTTTTTATTTTGAGATCATTGTAGATTTACATGCAGTTGTAAGAAATAATAGATCCCACATAACCTTCCCTCAATGGTTATTTCTTGTAAAATAATAGTACAATATCATGACCAAGATATTGATATTGATACAGTCCACAGAACTTATATCTTTTGTCGGTTTTACATGCACCCATTTGTGTATCTATGTGTATATTTAGTTCTATGCATTTTTATCATTTGTGCAGAGTCCTGTGACAACCACTACCATCATGATTCAGAACAGTTCAATCCCAAGGATCCCTTTTGCTACCCTTTTATAGTCACAGCCACCTCCTCTCCACCCAATTCCTGGCATCCTCTAAGCTACTCTCCATCTCTATAGTTTTGCATTTTAAGAATGATACCTAAATGGATTCATACAGTTTATAACTTTTATGAGATTGGTTTTCAGTTAGCATAATTCCCTTGAGGTCCACCCAAATTGTGAGTTTCAATGGTTCATTACTTTTTTTTTTTTTTAAAGATTTTATTTATTTATTTGAGAGAGAATGAGAGAGAGAGAGAGCATGAGAGGGGGGAGGGTCAGAGGGAGAAGCAGACTCCCTGCTGAGCAGGGAGCCCAATGCGGGACTTGATCCCAGGACTCCAGGATCATGACCTGAGCCGAAGGCAGTCGCTTAACCAACTGAGCCACCCAGGCGCCCCGGTTCATTACTTTTATTGCCAGTGTTTTTCCATGGTAAAGATAAACCCTAGTTTGTTTAACCATTTACCTGTTAAAAGACATTTGGGTTATTTCCAGTTTGGGGTTATTATAAATCTACTATGAACATTCACGTATAGGTGTTTGTGTAAACCTATGTTTTCATTTCTCTGGGATAAATGGCGAAGATTGCAGTTGGCTGGGTCGTATGGTAAGCTATACACTTCTTTTATTGTGAAACTTCACTTATTTCAATTTTGTTCATTCCCAGCTCTGTGGATACCCTTATCCTTAGGAATTTATGTTGGCAGCATCACTGGTCATAAGGGGAATGCAAATTAAATATAAATGTACTACTACACACCCATTAGAATGGCTAAAATTCAAAAGACTGACGATAATAATGCTGATCGGGTGAGGCAGCTGGAATTCTCATACATAGCACGTGGGAGCATAAAATGGAACATTCACTTTCAAACACTACTTTGCAATATTTATTAAATCTAAACATTTACTTTCTAATCTAGCAATTCTGTTTTTGGGTACATAATACAAACAACTGATTTCATATGCATGCCAGAGACTGACACAAGAATGTTCATAGTAGCTTTACTCATAATAGCCAAAAACTGGAAACTCAAATACTCCATCAACAAGGGAATGGATAAATAAATTATGGCACATTCAGACAATATAATACTATACAATACTATGTTAAGTTACAAGCTACTGCTGCATACAGCATGGGTGGCTGTTACGGATACAATGTTGGCTAAAAGAGGCCAGACACAAAAGTACATACTGTATGATTGCAGTTCTGTAAAGTTCAATTATTGTGATAGAGGTCAAAATAATGGTTAACTTAGAGGTATATTGATTGGGAAGAGACATGAGGGAGGCTTCTGGGATGTTGGAGTTTATCAAATGGTGGTTGTAAGGGTTTATAAAAGAAATCATTAAGCTATGATTTTAAGATCTGTGTTCTACTTTGTACAAAAGTCTTATTTAAAATGAAGGAAAAGAAATTATATATGCTCAGTAAATGGCAGGTCTATGATATGAATCCACATTTCTCTAACTACAAAATCAGTTCTCTTTGATTCTGGTTTTTTGTCCCAGACGCCCAGATTTTATTACATTAAATGAAACCTCAGCATAGGTAATTAATTTAAGCAAACAAACACAACTTCCACTAAAGGTAGATTTAAAGGATTGATAATATCCTATATTAGTAGAATAGACACTCTTTATGGTATGTTGGTGAAAATTTAAGCAGGGCAGTTGATGAAGGTATGTAAGTCGATTTTAACTTTGAAAGCTTCATTCTCAACAATGTTTAAGACTTTAAGATATACATGTTCACAAAAAGGAGTGTGCAGTGAAATGCTGTATGGGGAAAAGCTAGAAAGAAGTTAAATATCCTTCAATAGGGAAATGTCTTAGTCAAAACATTTGTGACAGTTTGTAATTTGATGACATGAAAAGCTGTTCACCATATTTTGTTAGATGAAGAAGGTAGATTACAAAACAGTATTGTGGTGTGATTCTGTTTTGAATGAATAAATCCTATATGCCTATATCCATGTGTTAATTCACAGAGAAACAGATGAAATGATTTGGAATAAAATGTTCAAAGAAGCTGTTTCTACATGAGCTTTATTTTAAGCTTTTCTGTATTTTCTAAATTTCTGAATTAAGAATGTACTAATTTTACAGTCAGAAAAAATAATGGAGCGAATCCCTCCCTCTTTGAAAGCAGAAGAAATAATAGGAGATATGTGTATGAAACATGGAGTAGACTTCTGTAGTGGTATGAATTCTGGCTATAAGTGGCCTGAAGTTTCTTCATAGATGTGAAGCCTTTCAGATTCTACTACCTTAAAGGTCTTAATTTTGAAACTTAAGATTTTTTTTAATTTAAATTCAGTTAGCCAAAGTATAGTACAAAACCTAGGATTTTAATACACAATGGATTCCTCTTGCTGGTTGCACCTCAGTTACCTCGGCTCAGATCCCTTATTGCCAGTCTCTCCACCAGCCATTGCTCCAACAAGGAAATCACATCTGCCTTGGAAATTAATTAATACTAAACCCTGCATGTAGGAGAAGAAATGGGACTTAGGCCTGATGTGGCTATGCAGAAATTCAGACCGTTCCTTTGATGATTAGGCAGAAAAGGAAGTTAAGAAAGTAATCTGAAGGATCGGGATGATGACACTTTAGAAAACACAGCAGAGATGTCCATTTCTACCTCCAGGAATCTTAAATCAGTCCTTCAGAAAATTAGCTAAGTACCCTAACGAGTCACAATGAAGGAAGTAAGATGGCTCCACAATGCAGATTTTGAATTGGAAAGGGGGAAAAAGATACTGTAATCATGGAGACCCAGTTGATTAGTTAAATAAATGTATATAGAACCTGTATCACACCCTTGAACAAATTTCTCTAAGTGGGTTGAGTCATCTATATTGCACTCAGCAGAAGTCAATACCACATTCCTAAGTCTACATACCCATGAAATGACAGGAACCATGTCCTGCTAAGGTTCTGGAAGGGAATGTAAAGTTGGTGAAGACATGGGAGCTGGACAGTAAGAAGGAGTTGCTCAGTAAAGTTAATAGTTAAATAAATTATAAAATATCCATGTAAAAGAATACCAAGATAAACAAATGCAAAGCTGTAGGAAGTAATTAAGGATATAGAAAAATTTCAAGATATAATACCAGTAGAGAAATCACTTTACAAAACAGGTTGACCAATACAATTATATCAATATGGAGTGATAGATTTAAAAAAAGTCTAGAAAGTTAAACACCTGTTTCAGTTATCTATTGTTATGTAACCATCCCCAAAATTTGTGGCTTAAAACAAAAAACATTCATTAGCTCATTATTCTGGGGTTGGCAAATTTGGCTTGGCTTGGCTGAGCGGTTCTACTAATTCCACTCATCTGATAGCAGCCACTGGCTTGGTGGGGGCTGGATGGTCTAATACGGTCTCAATGAAATATCTGGCAGCTATTGCTGAATGTCAGCTGGGTTTCTGTCTCCAGGTGATCTTTTGTCTTTAAGCAAGCTAGTCATAACCTTCAGTTTGAAGTCGTCTCAGGGCAGGAAGAGGAAAAGGGCAAAAGCTGCAAGACCTCCTAAGGCTTTGTCTCGAAAGTCTTACAACATCACTTTCACCACATGCTATTAGTCAAAGTACATCACAAGGCCCTGCCTAATGGTAACCTAACCATTTCACAGAAGAACTTCTCTGAAAAACAAAGAGAACAAGGGCAACAAAAGCCCCAACCTTGAGCTTGGTTTCATATATGCCCAGTAATGTTTTATTTTATCCCGGCTCTTCACTCAGAGAAGAGCACTGCAGGGGAAGGGGAGGGAATCATCAGACACCAGACCTTTCTTGGAGCACAGACTAGTGAAATCGGAAGAAGTTCTTCAACACCACACAGCCTCTTGCCATCTATCACACACAGACGGAAGTAAAAGGGAGATGGGGAGTACTGCTAATCCTTTTTAGTATCAAAGGAAAAAGCCAGGGTCACTGACATCCAAGGCTGAAACTTTCTCTAAGTTCACAGGAAGTTTCCTGGGGAGACAGCTTTGGGAATGATGTGGTTCTGAAACATGGAACTTGACCTCAGCTCCCAAGGGAGATCCTCTGAGGAAGGAATCCTTCTCCTAGGACTCTTCCAAATGTCTTCCTGGGACTCTTCCAATTCTAAAATTCATTCCAAAAACAGGTGTGTGCTTTTTTGCTTGTATGTAACCTTTATACTACCACTCAAATATCTGACTCCCTTTTGGTGACCTTTTCTCTGCAGCTGGGGTCCATGGCTCTAAAGCAGGAGAAAAAAGGAAGTTGCAGGGAACCCAGGCATATACAAATCCTAAGAAAGGACAGAACCTAAAATTGGCCCCTAGATGGGCAACATCATCTTCACTGATACCCCCCACTGTGTTAAGCACGAAGCTAGGCACTGGAGGTGGGGGTGCCCTGACAAGGCAGCTCAGGCCATGCTTCGGTGCAGCGCGACTTGAGTTAACATAGGCATTGCAGTCTTCACAAGCACAGATACACTCTCAGAGAAGTCTTCAACAGACCCCTCAGTCCCGACGTTAAACCCAGAACTGAAGACACGAAGCTCTATCTCATTACACAACCAAACTCGTACCGGTCAGAGAATTAAAAGCCTCTTCCATCACACTAGGTAACAACTAGGCACTATCTTATGATGGGCAGTCTCAAACCCCACAGTGCCACATGCCTCACATCCCAGCCGACTGGTCACCCACAATGTCCTGCATCCGATTCGGGACACACACGCAAATCACACACCTGTCACAGCCACATCACCGCACATACTCGCACTCGGCTTCGTCACGGCCACAAACGCGCATACACAGGCTTGAGCCCCAGGCTCCACACACCCTGTCAGCACTGGGGGGGCGATGGGCTTCCTCACCGTGCGCGACGGTTGCCACTCGGAACGCGACGACTTTCAGGGTTTCGGGCGATAACCAGAGAGAACCCAGGAATCAAAGTTCTTTTCCAAAGGCTGCACAGGGGCTGTGGGAAATGTAGTTCAAGGGCGGAAGAGCCCGTATGTCGAGAAGGCGCGCGCGCGCCACCGCGCGCGCGGAGCCCACGGCCTGAAACACCGAGCCGCGGAGACACTTGGGAGGTACAGCCCGCGCGGGAGTACGCAGGCGCAGACGGCTGGCCAGTGGTCGAAGGTGAGGCTGGTGGGTCTTAGGAAGGCGGAGGAGGCGGGTGATGGCGGGACCCGTGGGGAATGCCGAGGAGGGAGGCGGGAACCTGGGCTGAGAAAAGCGGGGAAGGAAGAGGGAACCTGGGCCAAGAAGGCCGGGGAGGAAGGCGAGAGTCTGGGCCCTACAGAGAGCGAGGAGGGAAGCGAGAACCTAAGTAAAAGAAGGAACCAGGATCCAGGGCCGAGGAACGCCGAGGAGGGAATAGGGAGCCCGGGCCGGGGAGCGCCCTAGAGGCAACTGGTAGTCCAGGCTGGACAGCGCCGAAAAGGAAACTGGAAGCCCGGGGCTGGTGTGAGGATGGGGAGGGCAGGAATTTTGTCTGTGTTTTTCTCCCCCGTAAGGAAACTCCAAGTCTAGGAGTGCGGCCTGGCACACACGGGCGTTCAGTTCGTGTAGCTTTTTGTGGCTGTCCTTGTGTAGTTTGGGCATGTGTTACTCCGGGTGACGTTGTGGAACCGGTTGTTTGTGAAAGTGATAAGGTCTCCGTGTGTGTCTAATTTTTAAAATAGGTTGCGAGTCGATTTGTGTTTGAGACTGCATGCGACTTTGGAGAAACGACAGTAAAGGGTTTGTGAGTAAAATTTTGCTACTTTGTATAGAAGTCTGTTACAGGCTCTGTGAGATTAGCATGACGTGTGTTATGGGATTGTGATTGTGTCGTGGGTGATATAATTGTGTCTTTGTCTAATTTTTAAAGTGTTTTGTGTGCACAGTCCGCGGTAATTCATGAATATTGTTTATTGTGTGACTGAGATGGAGCGCTTGAGAAATTGGATGCATGACCAGTTAAATATGTATTTAGGTTATCTGAATTTTGGCCTTTTTATACGCTTGTAAAATTTGACCCTGTGGCAATTAGACAAGTGAAATAGAGATTTTTTTTTTTTATGGAGAAAAGGAAGTAAAATAAAAATAATTTTCAGATGGTAGGATTGTATATTGGGAAACCCCACACTGACTAATAACTTGTATGTTCAAATGAGTAGAACACCATTTGGGAAGACACACATAAAAAATTTCTCCCATAATTGCCACTCAAAGTTTCTATTTGGGTGAATCTCTTTATTTCCCTGCTGCTGGATGCATTCCTAGACAGATTCAGTAATTTCTTCAGTCATTCTGAAGACTGAATCTGTTGAACATTCAAATATAAGATTAGTCTCATCATCTAATAGCTATTTAAATAAGAGTCTCTATAGAAATCAATACTTTGAACTTGTTTTAAAAGTAAAAACTCTCCCTCCTGCTGGAAGCCTGCGAGGAAAAGAGTACATGATCAGTTTCTTCTTTAATTCCTCAACCTCTATTTTGTCTCCTCCTTATCCCCTCTAGGTGGGTAGTCTCTAGCTGGAATGGATTGGGAGCTGGAAAACAGGAGACAAGTCAGAAGTCAGGGACAAGAAGAGACTAACATAATTGGTACCGTTATAATTTAGTGTAAGTCATCTCTTAACCTTCTGAGAGAACCCACTGCTGGGAACTTCCAGATACACTTCCCTTCTCATGGGTGTAGCCACTTCTCTAGCTGTCTCCTCAGTGTTTTCTCTGAGCATGCAGTAGTCCACCTGCTCTGGTGGGTCTTGTTGTCTCTCCAGTGAGTCCTCTTGGACAAGAGGATCCAAGTCAACCCAGGCAGGCTCCATCCATGGGTTGCCATCTAGAGCTCAGGTGAGAATTAGCCCTCTCAGTCACTTTGCCCTCTCAAATCCTGGAAATATGTACATTTCCCCCAAAATTCTCTCACCACTTTGGTTTCCAGTGGCATCAGCCTCTGAGGGGCCCCTTGTTTTCTTCCCCTGGAAAACTATGCCCTAAAAACGATTTTTACTCTCCTAGACATTTCCTTCTCTCAGCCTCTCCAGCCTCTTAAAGTTGGGGTTAAATTAATGATAGCAAACCTTACGTTTTTTACAAGATTTTATTTTAGAATTAGGGACACTTAGAAGCTTGTTTTGCTCACCAGCTTTGGGATGTCTGCTGAGACTGAGAGAAAAATTTCTAAGTTACCATACTGTTACAAACAATAACAACAATTAGAAAACTCGGAGGCTTGTTGGAAAAAACATTGACAAATCAATAGGCTTTCTATGTGTGCTTATATGTATGTATATATATGTATCAGAAAACTATGGAAAATGGCCAGTGGCCATCAAAAATATGAGATACAAAGGATTTTGTAATCTGTGAAAAAAGAATGTTCCTAAGGGACTCAAAAAGTCAGACTTGAATAAAAGAACAGGAAGACACAAAGTGATAAAGTGTTAAAACTCCCTAACATCGTGCAGTTCCATTAAAATTTCAGTAAAATTTTTGAACTTTCTAAAATTCTTAGGAGAATATGAACAAGCCAAAAATTCTGAAAGAAAATAATGAAGGGGGAAATAGCCCAAACCTGATACTAAAATATGTTTGAAAACTGTAGTAACTGAAGAGTCATCCAGACAATTAAATGAATAGATTAGTGAAACTAAATATAAAATCCAAATCTACTCAAATATATAAAGGAAATAAAGTACATGATGTCAGTTTTGATGAAGGGAGGAAATAATGTTATTGAACACCTAACGGTACTAAACCAGATGGTCAATAATCTGTTATAAGTTATTTTTGCATAGGAAAAACAAAGACAATTGAGAAACTATAAAAAATTATTTTAAGTGAATGCAATATTTCCGGGGCGCCTGGGTTGCTCAGTTGGTTAAGGGTCTGCCTTCGGCTCAGGTCGTGATCCCAGGGTCCTGGGATCACACATCGGGCTCCCTGCAGAGCCTGCTTCTCCCTCTCCCTCTGCCTGCTGCTCCCCCTGCTTGTGCTCTATCAAATAAATAAATAAAAATATTCTTTAAAAAAAGAATACAATATTTCCTTCCTTTTAAAAAGATCTAATAACCAATCTAGAAAATAAAAATATGATAGAGAAATGAAAGAATTATAAGAGACCATTCACATGAGAAACTAAGGATGTTTTTTAAACTTATGGGAAGAAGCTTATTTTCTGTCATAATAAAAAAAATAGGGGCGTCTGGGTGGCTCAGTTGGTTAAGCGACTGCCTTCGGCTCAGGTCATGATCTCAGGGTCCTGGGATTGAGCCCTGCATCGGGCTTCCCGTTCAGCGGGAAGCCTGCTTCTCCCTTTCCCACTCCCCCTGCTTGTGTTCCCTCTCTCGCTGTCTCTCTCTCTGTCAAATAAATAAATAAAATCTTTAAAAAAAAAAAGAAAAGAAAAATAAAAGCTAGAACTACAATTTCTACCTATTAGATAGGCAAGCATCTAGAAGTTTATATCCGCATTTGTCAGGGTGTGGGGTGACAGGTATTCTCATATATCGTTGTTGATAGTATAAATGGTAGAGCCTTATGGAGAGCAGCTTGGAGGTAGGCTACTAAGAGAGAAAAGATGGTGCTAGAAAGAAGGGGAACTTGCCCAAAATCTAACCTGTTGCCCAAGAGCCTGTATCTCTGGATTTGGGGATAAAATAAGATCTGTCTAGCTCATTCTCCCCCCATAAATGATGTGGAATGTGCAGAGTGGTCAAGGGCCAAAGTAAGGGAAACGGAGGCAATTTCAATTGAGTCCTAAGTCACAAGAGAGCTGTAAGGCATGTATAGTGTCATGTGGCTTCATTTCATCTCAGCTTTGCCTTCATAGGAACTGCCTCTTTTCCAAAGAGGAACCCAAAGGAAGACTGGTCACCTCTTGCAGATCTCAAAACCATGGCTCAGGTGAGGTGATGATTTCTCTCTCCTTTCCAAAATCATCTTTTTTTTTTTTTTTCTTAATGGATATTTGAGCATTTGTCTTTCTTGCACTAAATCCTCCTGCCTATCATCCCCTACAGAGAAGTGGTCCTCATTTCTTCCCATATTGGCCAGATAAGTCTTTTCCTTCCACAAATGCTCCTTCTAATTTTAACCAGTGTTCACACATTAAGTGGGTATATCACTGAACATCTTTCTCAGTCTTCTCCCAGAGGCAGAGTTGGGACAAAAAAAGCGTTTCCTCAAATGAGAACATATTACTGCATGAACTTGGCTTTAGATAAAAACAGTCAAGAGGGAGATGGAATTGATATATTGCTATTAATAAGTGGCAAGGAGTCTTGTCTTGTGGCTTTGAGAATAGAGCTATGCTGAGAATCTTACTTTTCTCCTGTCTGATCCTTCAGTTTTGCTCATAGCTGCTAACAATTCCTAAAAATCTGTGGCTTGCCAATAACACTCCCCCATTATGCTAATGGTGTTCCTATGTTTAAATTTCTTATAATGGGGCGCCTGGTGGCTCAGTCGTTAAGCGTCTGCCTTCGGCTCGGGTCATGATCCCAGGGTCCTGGGATCGAGCCCCACATCGGGCTCCCTGCTCGGCAGGAAGCCTGCTTCTCTCTCTCCCACTCGCCCTGCTTGTGTTCCTGCTCTCACTATCTCTCTCTCTGTCAAATAAATAAATAAAATCTTTAAAAGAAAAATAAAAAATAAAACTAAATAAATTTCTTATCCTTTTATATTTGGATGCAGGAGAAGTAAATGTATATGCTTAGATCACCATACTGCATTACAAGTTTTAACTCTTGAAATATTCTGTTCTTGGTTTCAAAGTCGTTACTCTCTTGGTTCCTTCAGAAAATTCGTCTTTAGGGGCACCTGGGTAGCTCAGTCGGTTAAGCATTCGACTCTTGGTTTCGGCTTAGAGCATGATCTCGGTGTTATGGGATTGAGCCCCTTGTCCAAGTCTCCTTGGGATTCTCTCTCTCCCTCTCCCCCTATGCCTCCCTCCCCCACCCCGCTCACATGTGCATGCTCTCTAAATAAATAAATAAAATCTTAAAAAAAAAAAAGAAAATTCATCTTTGTATCTGGACGTCTTAAATACTAGTGTCCTCCAGATTTTTTATTGGTTCTCTTCTCTTTAGTCTCCTGTTCCTATTCACAATCTACCACTAGTCTAATGATGCTCACATAATTTTAAACCTGAAACTCTGTCAGAACCATATCCAATCTCCAACTAAATATCACCACCTGCATGTTCCACAGATACTTCAGGCATATGGCCAAGATTTATCTCATTATCTCCTGCCCATCCTATTCTTTCTTGTTTTGTTTTCAGTCTGCTTTTGGCCCCAGTCCCATACCCACCTACTAATACAGCTAGCTTGAGTTAAATAAATGTCTCTCTTCCACTGCATAATTTAGTGGTAAATATTATTCCTTATAACACAGTTCCTTCATCCCCACTGATATCTTTATTTTGAGTGCCTCTTGCATCCCGTGGTCACTTGTTTTCCCATTTAACACCTTTGCTCCTTTTCTAGTCCTCCAAGTGCTCACCCCAGTGCTCACGTTTGGATCTTTGTGTTTCTGTGCTTTTCTGTTTAACTGTGTGTGTGGGTGTGGGTGTGGTAAAATATACGTAATATAATATAAAATTTCACCATTTTAGCCATTTTTAAGTTTATAGTTTAGTCCCATTAAGTACATTCACAGTGTTGTGTAACCAGCACCATTATGTATTTCCAGAAGGTTTTCATCATCCCAAACAGAAACTTAAAACATTAATCAATAACTGTTCTCTTGGGGCGCCTGGGTGGCTCAGTCATTAAGCGTCTGCCTTCGGCTCAGGTCATGATCCCAGGGTCCTGGGATCGAGCCCCGCATCGGGCTCCCTGCTCGGCGGGAAGCCTGCTTCTCCCTCTCCCACTCCCCCTGCTTGTGTTTCCTCTCTCGCTGTCTCTCTGTCAAATAAATAAATAAAATCTATAAGAAAAAAAAAAACTGTTCTCTTATACTTTTTATAGCATCAGACCTAAAGCACATTAGAAGAATGTGTAAAGACAGCCCGTTAGGGTGGAAGATGTTAAAATGCTTATTAACAGTTTAAATTCAAGAATAGTCATCATTAATAGTAATACGATTTTCTTTCTTTTTTTTTTTTAAAGATTTTATTTATTTGAGAGAGAGAGAAAGAGAGAGAGAGAGCCCATGGGGAGGGGAGGGTCAGAGGGAGAAGCAGACTCCCCGCCAAGCAGGGAGCCCGATGCGGGACTCGATCCAGGGACTCCAGGATCATGACCTGAGCCAAAGGCAGTCACTTAACCAACTGAGCCATCAGGTGCCCCAATAATACAATTTTCCAATTCATGTACATCTCTTTTTATTTAGATCGTTAAATTCTCTCAGTAATGCTTTGTTGTTTTCAGTTTACCTTCTTGTACATGTTTTGATATATTGATCCCTGAGTATTTTTTTTATGTAAATGCTATTCATTTTTCTGTCAAATTCTCACTGTTTACTGCTAATGTATGAAAATGCAATTGGTTTTTGTATATTGACCTACAATCTTTCTAGTCACTTATTAGTTCTAGTAATTTTTTGTATATTATTTAGGATTTTCTACATAGACAGTCATGTCATATGTGAATAATGACTGTTTTCCATCTTTTCTTTTTTTAATTTTATTTTATTATGTTATGTTAATCACCATACATTACATCATTAGTTTTTGATATAGTGTTCCATGATTCATTGTTTGCGTATAACACCCAGTGCTCCATTCAATACGTGCCCTCTTTAATACCCATCACCAGGCTAACCCATCCCCCCACCCCCCTCCCCTCTAGAGCCCTCCGTTTGTTTCTCAGAGTCCATAGTCTCTCATGGTTCATCTCCCACTCCGATTTCCCCCCCTTCATTTTTTGCTTCCTACTATCTTCTTCTTCTTCTTTTTTTTTTTTTTTTTTTAACATATAATGTATTGTTTCAGAGGTACAGGTCTGTGATTCATCAGTCTTACACAATTCACAGCACTCACCATACCATCTTGCTTTTCAATCTATTTATTTACTACATTGTCTAGAACCTTCAGTACAGTATTGATTAAAAGTGGTGAGAACAGACATTTTTACCTTATTCCTGACTTAGGGGAAAGGGATTCAGTGTTTTACTATTAAGTATGATATTAGCTACAGGTTTTGCATAGATTTATCATGTAAAAAAGTTCTAGTTTGCTGATAGTTTTTATAATGAGAGGGTATTGAATTTTTTCAAAAGTTTTTCTGAATCTATTGGTTATTCCCCATTATATGAATTTTCTCTTTTTTCTATTAACACAGTGAATTATATTGATTTTGATATGTTTAGCCAACTAAATAGCTCTAGGATAAATGCCACTTTGTAATGATATATATTTTTTTATATACTGCTTAATGAATTTGCTAATACATTGTTAAGGGTTCTTTTGTTTATGGTTCATAAGAATTTGGTTTGATTTTTCTTGTAATACCTTTGTTTAGTTTTGGTATCAGGGTAATTTTTTTTTTTTTAAGATTTATTTATTTGAGAAAGAGAGAAGTGTGCATGTGTGTGAGTGGGGGGGAGGGGCAGAGGGCAAGGGAAAGAGAGACTCTCAAGCTGCTCCCCACTGAGCTGAACGCTGGGCTCAGTCTCATGACCCTGAGATCATGACCTGAGCCGAAATCAAGAGTCAGCCGCTCAGCCAACTGAGCCACCCAGGCACCCCAATATCAGGGTAATTTTTATAAAATAAGTTGGGAAGTATTCTCTCCTCTTACTTTCTGAAAGAATTTGTGTAAATTGGTATTACTTCTTTTTTTTTTTTTTTTAATATTTTTATTTATTTATTTGACAGAGAGAGACACAGCGAGAGAGGGAACACAAGCAGGGGGAGTGGGAGAGGGAGAAGCAGGCTTCCTGCTGAGCAGGGAGCCCGATGTGGGGCTCAATCCTAGGACCCTGGGATCATGACCTGAGCCAAAGGCAGACACTTAACCAACTGAGCCACCCAGGCGCCCCGGTATTACTTCTTCGTAAAATGTTTGTTA
Organism: Halichoerus grypus; assembly: GCF_964656455.1. Classification (NCBI taxonomy): domain Eukaryota; kingdom Metazoa; phylum Chordata; class Mammalia; order Carnivora; family Phocidae; genus Halichoerus; species Halichoerus grypus. The sequence continues at coordinate 45,395,349 of NC_135726.1, read as the reverse complement.
GAATTCAGCAGTGAAGCCATCTTAACCTGGAGATTATTTTGTGGATAGGTGTTTAACTAGCAGCTCAGTTTCTTTAGTAGAATTAGGAATATTCAGGTTATTGGGTTTTTTCCCTTCTGTGAGCTTCTGTAGTTTGTATCTTTCAAGGAATTTATCAAATTTATTGACATAGAGTTGTCTAAAATATACTTTTTATCCTTTTGATGTTTGTGCAATCTGTAGCAATGCCCCTCTTTCGTTTATGTTATTGGTAATTTGTGTCTTATTCTTTTACTAGGTCAGTTGGCTAGAGGTTTATCAATTTCATTGATTGTTTCAAAGTACCAGCTTTTGGTTTCATTGGTTTACTCCATTGTTTTTGTTTCCTCTTTCTTTACTTCTTTTCTTATCTTTTTTGTTTCCTTTTTTTTTCCAGTACTTTATTAAATCATGTTCTGGTTTTGCAGATGGAAGCTTATATTATTGATATGAGACCTTACTTTTTTTCTAATAGAAGCATTTAATACTATAAATTTCCCTCTAAGCACTGTTTAAGTAGTCTTCAAGAAATTTGGACATGTTATATTTTTATTTTGATTCAGTTGAAAATATTTTCTAATTTCCCGTGAGTTCTTTTTCAACCTATTGGTTTAGAAGAAATGTATTTAATTTCCAAAACCTGTGGGGATTTTCCAGATAGCTTTCTATTATTGATTTCTACTTTAATTCTTTTCAATCAGGGAACATATTTCTATTTGATCTTAAATTTATGGAGATCTTAAATTTATGGAGACTTTTTTTGTGGCACAGATATAGTTTAAGTAGATGACTTTTCCATGTGCACGTGTATAGAGTATTCTGGTGTTATTAGGTAAAGTATTCTCTAAATAATCAGGTCAAATTGGTTGATTGTGATGGTAAAGACTTCTGTATCCTTATTGATTTCAGTCTATTTGTTATAGCAGTGACTGAGAGGAAAGTTGAAATCTTCAGTTATAATTTTGGTTTTGTCTATTTTTCCTTTGCTATTCTATCAGTTTTTACTTAACGTATTTTGAAGTTCTGTTTTTAGGTGCATTCACATTTAGAATCGTTACATTCTCTCATGAATTGACTCACTCTATTATTATGAAATGCCTTATTTAATCCCTAATAATATTCTTTGTTCTGAAATCTATGTTGTTTGATATTATAGCCATTTTGGCTTTCTTATGATTAGTAGTTACAGAGTGTTACATGATTTCCATCCTTTAAAAAAAAAAGATTTACTTATTTTAGAAAGAGAGAGAGTGTGAGCAGGGAGAAGGGCAGAGGGAGAGAATCCTCAAGCAGAGTCTCCACTGAGCATGGAGTCTGATGGGGAGCTCAATTCCAAATCATGATCTGAGCCAAAACCAAGAGTTGAACACTCAACCAACTGAGCCACCCAGGTGCCCCTCCATCCTTTTTACTTTAACCTTCCTATGTTTTCATATTTATAGTGAGCTTTTTTTTTTTTAAGATTTTATTTATTTATTTGAGAGAGAGAGTGTGTGTGTGTGCGCGTGCACGTGCAACCAGGGGGAGAAGCAGAGGGAGGAGCCGAGGGAGAGGGACAAGCAGAGTCAGTGCTGAGTGCAGAGCCTGATGTGGGCCTCGATCTCTCGACCCTGAGATCATGACCTGAGCTGAAACCAAGAGTTGGGATGCTTAACCAACTGAGCCACCCAGGCACCCCTATAAGGAGCTTCTTATAGTACTATATAGTTTGTTCTTACTTTTTTCTCCAGTCTGATACTCTCTACTTTTTTATTGCAGTTTTTAGTCCATTTTCATTTAATGTAATTATTAGTAAGTTGGGTTTAAATACACCATGTTGCCATTTTTTCCTTTTTTCCCCAATTGTTATTTTACTGTTCCTTTTTTTCTATTCTTACTTTCTTTTGGATTGAGAAATTTTTTTATGATTCCATTTTTTCCTCTGTTATTCACATATTACAAGTACTTCTTTGTTTTATTTTTTTAGTGGTTATCCTAGGCCAAGGATTGGCAAACTATTGCCTGAGGACTAAATCAGTCATGCCACCTGGTTTTGTAAATAAAGTTTTACTGGAATGCAGCCAGTTGCCAAAGCATTTGGATAGCTTATGTTGCTTTCTCTTCAAGTTTACTGCTCTTTACTTCTTCAGTGTCTAGTCTGTTGTTATTCCCATCCATTGATTTTTTCATATTATCTACTTTTCTTCTCTAGAAGTTTTTTTTTATCCTTTTTTATATCTTCATTTTCTCTCATCATATTCATCTTTTCCTCTATATTCTTGAGCTTATGGATCATGTTCCCAATATCTGCTTTAACATCCTTATTTGCTTAATCCATCACCTGTTATTTCTGGTTTGTTTTGTTTTGTTTTTTTCTTCCTTCTAAATATAGGTCCTATTTTTCTGCTTCTTCGCATGCCTGGAATTTTTTTTACTTGAATTTTCAAATTGCTGAAGGCTGTATTTTGTTATGTTCCTTTAAAGAGTAAGCTACTTCAGATCATTTTGACCCTTTTGAGGCTTAAGCTTTTGTTAGTGTAGAGCAGCATTTGGTCTAGGGCTAGTTTAGCCCCATTACTAAGGTTAGCAACTTAGAGTTCATAGCCAAATCCAGCCTGCTGCCTGTTTTTGTGAATAAAATCATATTGGAATGTAGCTAGACTCAATTTTTTTTTTTTTTTACATGTTGTCTGTGATTGCTTTTGCACTACAACCAGAGTAGTTGTAACAGAGACCATATGGCCCACAAGCCTAAAATATTTACTGTCTGGCCCTTACACAGAAACCTTGCCAACCCCTGCTCTGCTCAAAGCCGGTATATTATCAGCTCTCTCTATTCTGGCTGGTGGGAATATAAACTGTTCTCAGGCCTATTTGAGCTCTGGGAATTGTTCACCGTATTACTTTCCTCTTTTTCCTTCCCCAGCTCCACAGAGTTTTACTTCCATGTATTTGCAGATCAGTGTTCAGTCATAGATTCAAGGGAATCACTCTGCAGATGTCTGGAGTGGTCTTGGGGTGTGTTGTGTGTGTCTCTGCTACTCCCTACTCCTGATTATTTTGCCTGGCAGTTCTAGCTATCTTGGACCCTCCAAACTCTGATCTCTGTTTCTGCAACTCAGGGAGCCTGCTGGGCTCTGTTTGTGTATCCTCTCCAGGTTCCTGACCTAGAAACTGTTTTTAGGTGGTAGGCTGGGGCAGTTATAGAGCTTACTTTGTTTCCCTTCTTGCAGGATCACCATTTTGTCCTGTCAGCTGTGCAGTACTTGAAAATAGATGTTTAATATATCTTTATAGTCTTTTAGCTGTTTATGGTAGAAGAGAATTTCCTATAGCAGTTAATGTCCATGGAAATGGTAGTGTGGAGTACTGATTTGCTTATTGGACAGTTAATTTGGTTCAACTCAAATCTCAGACTCTCTGATTGGTGGCAGCTTAAATCCCTGCTTTATTTCCTTTATGTTTAACCAGAGTGCTTGGCTTCGGGCCCACCCATGCCTAATTTGGGTATTAGCCAAAGGTATGAATAAAGTTTATTCAGACTCTTTGGGGCTCCCTTCTGGCTTTCATTTCTGTGGGATTTCCCTGCTTCCCTTCCAGCTGCTGCTGTTACCCTAAACTCTGTCTTTTGGTTCTTCAAGCCAGTAAGACCATGGGTTTCCACCTCAATTTTATTTGCCACACACAGTCTCTACTTGGTACTTTCCCTCAGGCTACAGGTAGTATAAATTGGCAATTCTCCCCTTGCTCTTCTGTTCTTCCAAATGTAAACCCTCCCCTCCAGTTTCTATCTGTTTGGGTCTCTTTGCAGTGCCTTCAGATAGTTTTTTAAATATATATTTTTGATCTGGAATTTATACTTGTTATCTACAGTAACAGTCAAATAAGAGATATTCTGCCATTCTTGAAGCAGAACCCCAAAGCCACCCTCATTTTTTAATCAACTTCATTGAGGTATAATTTATATATAATAAAAGCACTCATTTAAGTATAGAGTTCATGAACTTTGAAAAGAATATAGGTCTATATAATCACAACAGTCAAGATTACAAAATTTCTGTTACCCCAAAAAGTTCCCTTCTCTGCCCCCATACAACCAGTAGCTCTACTGCCACTCCTGGCCTTCAGTAATCATATATCTGCTTCTGTTGCTATAAACTAGTTTTGCCTCTTCTAGAATTTCACATAAATGGGATAATAGAATATGTGCTTTTGGAGAGATTGGTTTGTGTAACTCAATGTTTTTGAAGTTTATTCATGTGTGTACATGAACATTCTTTGTATTGCTAAGTGGTACTCAAGTATATAAATATACTATGATTTGTTTATCTACTCATGTTTTGATAGACTTTTTTTTAAAAAGATTTTATTTATTAGAGAGAGAGCATGCATGAATGTGGGGAAGGAGCAGAAGGAGAGGGAGAAGCAGACTCCCCACTGAGCAGGGAGCCCGACATGGGGCTCAATCTCTGGACCCAGAAATCATGACCTGAGCTGAAGGCAGATGCTTAACCAACTGAGCCACCCAGGTGCCCCAAGACATTTTTTCCCCTACTTTCTGACTATTACAAATGATGCTTGCGTGAACTGTATTTTCATTTCTTTGGGGTAAATGCCTAGGCGTGGAATCAGTGGGTTGTATGAAAAATATATGTTTAACTTTATAAGAAACTGCCAGATTTATGGAGAGTAGTGCCATTCTACATTCCCATCAACAATGTATAAGAGTTAGAGTAGCTCCATATCTTCACCAACACTTGGTATGGTCACTTTTTAATTTTAATTATCCTAGAGAGTGTGTAATGGTATTTCACTATTTTAGTTTTCATTTCCCTGATATAAGTGCTGAGCATTTTTTGCTTATTTGACATTTAGATATCTTCTGAACTTGTTCAGAGCTTTTTCCAATTTTTAATGCATTCATTGTTTTCTTTTTGTGTTGTATGAGTTCTTTATATATTCTAGACATAAGTCTTTTGTCAGATAAAAGTACTGTGAATTATCTTTTCCCAGTCTGTGATTTGATTTTTTATTTTCTTAAAGGTCTCTTTCAGAGCTGAAGTTTTTAATTTTGACAAAATCCAGTTCATTAGGTTTTCAAATTTTATGTTGCGTGTTTTTTGTGTCCTATTCCAAAACTCTTTGCACACTCCAGGTTGTGCATATTTTGTTTTTTTGCTTACTATATGAGTATTATGAGTTTAGACTTTCTTTTTTTAAGTGAATTATCTATTACAACTTAATTCTTTTGTATGCCATAAGAGTTGAGGTTCCTTTTTTAAATTTTTTTAATGAATTTTCAGTTTTTCCAGAGTTGTTTGTGAAAAGACATCCTTTCTCTACTGAATTATCCTGGAGCCTCTGTTGACAGTTATCCATATATGTATAGGAGTGTTTCCATAGTCTGTTTCATTGATTTGTATACTTACCCTTTCACCAGTGTACACAGTCTTGATTAGTCAATGAGGTCACAAAATCAGATAATGTGAATCTTCCAACACTGTTTTTCAAACTTACTCAGACATGCTAGGTGTTGTACATTTCCAGTAAATTTTAGAATCAACTTAACAATCTCTATAAAACAGTCTACTTAGGGGTGCTTGGGTGACTCAGTCGGTTAATCGTCCAGCTCTTGGTTTCAGCTCAGGTCATGATCTCATGGGTTGTGAGACTGAGCCCTGCATTGGGCTTGGTGCTCAGCGGGGAGTCTGCTTGAGGATTCTCTCCCTTTGACCCTACCCCTACTTGCATGCTCACACATGTGCTCTCTCTCTCAAATAAATAAATTAAATCTTTAAAAAAGAAAAACAGATGTGTTGGGAGATTCTTAAAAGTGGTACTGTAGGGGCACCTGGGTGGCTCAGTTGGTTAAGTGACTGCCTTCGGCCCAGGTCATGATCCTGGAGTCCCAGGATCGAGTCCCGCGTCGGGCTCCCTGCTCAGCGGGGAGTCTGCTTCTGCTTCTGACCCTCTCTCCTCTCGTGTTCTCTCTCTCATTCTCAGATGAATAAATAAAACCTTTAAAAAAAAAAAAAAAGCGGTACTGTAAGGGGTACCTGGGTGGCTTAGTTAATGGAGCGTGTGACTCTTGATCTCAGGGTTGTGAGTTTGAGCCCCAGGTTGGTATAGAGATTAGAGATTACTTAAAAATAAAATCTTTAAGGGTCATCTAGGTGGCTCAGTTGGTTAAGCATCTGCCTTCAGCTCAGGTCATGATCTCAGGATCCTGGGATCCAGCCCCACATTGGGCTCCCCGCGCAGCAGGGAGTCTGCTTCTCCCTCCCTCTGCCCCTCCCCCCACTTATGCTCGCTCTCTCCTCTCTCTCAAATAAATAAATAAAACCTTTAAAAAATAATAAAATAAAATCTTTAAAAAAAAAAGGGACGCCTGGGTGGCTCAGTTGGTTAAGCGTCTGCCTTCTGCTCAGGTCATGATCCCAGTGTCCTGGGATCGAGTCCCACATTGGACTCCTTGCTCAGCAGGGAGTCTGCTTTTCCCTCTGCCTGCTCTGCCTGCTGCTCTCCCTGCTTGTGCTCGCTCTCTCTCTGACAAATAAATAAAATCTTTTAAAAATATAAATAAATATAAATAAATAAATAAATAAAGTAGTGCTCCACAAATATGAAATGAGTTAGGTTGTTGTCAGTGTTCTTTAGAGATTCTAAATCTGTCCAGATTTCCCTCCCCCCTTTGGTCTAGTTCTTTCATTTATTGACAAACATTAACATCAACCATGGTTTTGGACTTTTTTAAGTCTCATGTTACTTTTGCCAGTATTTGCCTAGTGTACTTAGAAACTTTTCTTATTTAAGTACATATACATTTGTAATTGTTATTCTGGTGTATTTTCTCTTTTATCATTATAAAATGCCCCCTTTGTCTGTAGTAGTAACATTCCTCAACTTTCCCATGTCTAGTGGTTGTGTATAATTTTCCATCCATTTCCATTTTCAGCGTATTTATGGTATTTAAAATATTTCTCTTACAGACAGAATTATATGAGTCTTGCTTTTTCATGCATTCTAATAATCCTGGCCATTTTATTGGAGTGTTTAGTCCATTTATATTTAATACAGTTAGAGGTATATGGATATAGGGCTACCATTTTGCTGTTTGTTTTCCAAATGCCTAACTTGTTTTGTTTTAAGTTTTTAACTAATTCTTATTAGTTAACCTATAATGTAATATTGGTTTCAGGAGTAGAATTCAGTGACTCATCACTTACATATAACCAGTGCTCATCACAACATGTGCCATCCTTAATACCCATCACCCATTTAGCCCATCTCCCACCCACTTCCCCTCCGGCAACCCTCGGTTTGTTCTGTATCATTAAGACTCTTATGGTTCACCTCCCTCTTTTTTTTTTTCCCTTCCCCTATGTTCACCTATTTTGTTTCTTAAATTCCACATGAGTGAAATCATACGGTATTTATCTTTCTCTGACTGACTTATTTCACTTAGCATAATACACTCTAGCTCCATCCATGTCATTGCAAACGGCAAGATTTTATTCTTTTTGATGGCTGAGTAGTATTCCATATAGATACACATACCACATCTTCTTTACCCATTCATCAGTTGATGGACGCACGTTTGGGCTCTTTCCATAACTTGGCTATTGTTGATAATGCTGCTATAAATATCGGGGTGCATGTACCCCTTTGAATCAATATTTTTGTATCCTTGGGCAAATACCTAGCAGTGCAAATTGCTGGGTTGTAGGGAAGTTCTATTTTTAACTTTTTGAGGAACTTCCATACTGTTTTCCAGAGTGGCTGTTACCAGTTTGCATTCCCACCAACTGTGTAGGAGGGTTCCCCTTTCTCCACATCCTCGCCAACATCTGTTGTTTAATGTGTTGCTAATTTTAGCCATTCTGATAGGTGTGAGGTGGTATCTCATCGTGGTTTTGATTTGTATTTCTCTGATGATGAGTGATGTTGAACATCTTTTCATGTGTCTATTAGCCATCTGGATGTCTTCTTTGGAAAAATGTCTCTTCGTATCTTCTGCCTATTTCTTTCTTTTTTTTTTTTAAGATTTTATTTATTTATTTGACAGAGAGAGACACAGCGAGAGAGGGAACACAAGCAGGGGGAGTGGGAGAGGGAGAAGCAGGCTTCCCGCGGAGCAGGGAGCCCGATGCGGGGCTCAATCCCAGGACCGTGGGATCATGACCTGAGCCGAAAGCAGACGCTTAATGACTGAGCCAACCCAGGTGCCCCTCTTCTGCCTGTTTCTTAACTGGATTATTTATTTTGGGGGTATTGAGTTTGATAAGTTCTTTATAGATTTTTGGATACTAACCCTTTATCAGATACGTCGTTTGCAAATGGGAGAAGTCCCATTCTATAGGCTGCCTTTTAGTTTTGTTGATTGTTTCCTTCATTGTGCAGCTTTTTACCTTGATGAAATCCCAATAGTTCATTTTTGCTTTGTTTCCCTTGCCTCTAGAGACTTGTCTAGTAAGGTTGCTATGGCCGATGTCAAAGAGGTTTCTGCCTGTTTCTCCACTAAGATTTTGATGGTTTCCTGTCTCACATTTAGGTCTTTAATCCATTTTGAATTTGTTTTTGTGTATGGTGTATAAAAGTGATCGAGTTTCATTCTTTTACATGTTGCTGTCCAGTTTTCCTAACACCATTTGTTGAAGAGACTGTCTCTTTTCCATTAATCTTTCCTGCTTTGTCAAAGATTAGTTACCATATAGTGTGGGTCCATTTCGGGGTTCTCTATTCTGTTCCATTGATCTATTCATCTCTTTTTGTGCCAGTACCAGACTGTCTTGATGACTACAGCTTTGTAATATAACTTGAAATCTGGAATTGTGATGCCTCCAGCTTTTTCTTTTTCAAGATTGCTTTGGCTATCCAGGGTGTTTTGTGGTTCCATACAAATTTTAGGATTGTTTGTTCTACCTATTTGAAAAATGCTGGTGGTATTTTCATAGGAATTGCATTAAATGTGTAGATTGCTTTGGGTAGCATAGACATTTTAACAATATTTGTTCTTCCATTTCTCTGTGTCATTTTCAATTTCTTTCATAAGTGTTCTATAGTTTTCAGAGTAAAGATCTTTTACTCTGGTTAGGCTTATTCCTAGGAAAGTTATGGTTCTTGGTGCAACTGTAAATGGTATTTGATTCCTTGATCAAAGGTGTATTGGTGTATAAAAATGCAACAGATTTCTTTATGTTGATTTTGTATCCTGCAACTTTGCTGAATTCCTGTATTCTAGCAATTTTTTGGTGGAGTCTTTCAGGTTTTCTACATAGAGTATCATATTGTTTGTGAATAGTGAAAGTTTGACTTCTTCCTTGCTAATTTGGATACCTTTTATTTCTTTTTGTTGTCTGATTGCTGAGGTTAAGACTTCTGGTACTATGTTAAATTACAATGATGAGAGTGGACACCCTTGTCTTGTTCCTGACCACAGAGGAAAGGCTTTCATTTTTCCCCATCAAGGATGATATTAACTGTGGGTCTTTTGTATATGGCCTTTATGATGTTGAGGTATCTTCCATCTATCCCTACTTTGTTGAGGGTTTTTATCAAGAATCGATACTATATTTTGTCAAATGCTTTTTTTGCATCTCTTGACAGGATTGTATGGTTCTTATCCTTTTAATAATGTAGCATGTCACGTTGATTGATTTGCAAATATTGAACTACCTTGCAGCCCAGGAATAAATCCCACTTGATCGTGGTGAATAATTGTTTTAATGTACTGTTGGATTCGGTTTGCTAGTATCTTGTTGAAAATTTTTGCATTCATGTTCATCAGGGATATTGGCCTTTAATTATCCTTTTTAGTGTGGTCTTTGACTGGTTTTGGAATCAAGGTAATGCTGGCCTTGTAGAATGTGTTTGGGAGTTTTCCTTCCATTTCTATTTTTTGGAACATTTTGAGAAGAATAGGTATTAACTCTTCTTTAAATGTTTGGTAGAGGGGCACCTGGGTGGCTCAGACAGTTAAGCGTCTGCCTTTGGCTCAGGTCATGATCCCAGGGTCCTGGGATCGAGCCCCGCATTGGGCTCCCTGCTCCATGGGAAGCCTGCTTCTCCCTCTCCCGCTCCCCCTGCTTGTGTTCCCTCTCTCACTGTGTCTCTCTCTGTCAAATAAATAAAATCTTAAAAAAAAAAAAAAAAGTGTTTGGTAGAATTCTCCTGGGAAGCCATCAGGCCCTGGACTTTTGTTTGTTGGGAGATTTTTGATTACTGATTCAATTTCTTTGCTGGTTATGGGTCTGTTCAAATTTTCTATTCCTGTTTCAGTTTTGGTTAATTTATGTTTCTAGGAATTCATCCATTTCTTCCAGATTGCCTAGTTTGTTGGCATATAATTTTTAATGTTCTCTTATAATTATATTTCTGTAGTGTTGGTTGTGATGTCTTCTCTTTCATTTGTGATTTTATTGATTTGGGTCCTTCTCTTTTCTTTTTGGTAAGTCTGGCTACGGGGTTATCAATTTTATTAATTCTTCCAAAGAACCAGCTCTTAGTCTGATTGATCTGTTCTACTGGGGTTTTTTTTTTCTATTATTTGTCTATTATTTACTTCTGCTCTAATCTTTATTATTCCCTTCTTCTGCTGGCTTTAGGCTTTATTTCCTCTTACTTTTCTAGCTCCTTTAGGTATAAAGTTAGGTTGTGTATTTGAGAGTTTTGTTTCTTGAGATAGGCCTGTATTGCTACATACTTCCTCTTAGGACCACTTCTGCTTCATCCCAAAGGTTTTAGACTGTCATGTTTTCACTTTCATTTGCTTTCATGTATTTTTTTTTTAATTTCTTCTTTAATTTCCTGGTTAACCCACTCATTCTTTAGTAGGATGTTCTTTAACATGTATTTGTGGTCTTTCCAAATTTTTTCTTGTGGTTGACTTCAAGTTTCATAGCGTTGTGGTCAGAAAATATGTATGGTACGATCTCAGTTGTTTTGTACTTGTTGAGGCCTGATTTGTGACCCAGTATGTGATCTGTTCTGGAAAATGTTCCATGTGCACTGGAAAAAAATGTGTATTCTGCTGCGTTAGGATGAAATGTTCTGAATATATCTATTAAGTCCATCTGGTCCAGTGTGTCATTCAAAGCCATTGTTTTCTTGTTGATTTTCTGTTTAGATGATCTTTCCTTTGCTGTAAGTGGTGTTAAAATCCCCTATTATTATTGTATTTTTATCAATGAACTTCTTTATGTTTGTTATTAATTGATTTGTATATTTGAGTACTCCCAAATTGGGAGCATAAATATTTACACTTGTTAGATTTTCTTGTTGGATAGGCCCCTTTATTATGATATAATGCCCTTCTTCATATCTTGTTACAGTCTTTGGTTTAAAATCTCATTTGGGAGTGCCTGGGTGGGTCAGTTGGTTGCGCGTCTGCCTTCAGCTCGGGTCATGATCCCAGGGTCCTGGGATCAAGCCCCACATAGGGCTCTCTGCTCAGCGTGGAACCTGTTCTCCCTCTCCCTCTGCCTGCTGCTCTTGTGATCTCTCTCTCGCTCTGTCAAATAAATAAAATCTTAAAATAAAATAAAATAAAATAAAATCTAGTTTGCCTGAAAAAATATGGCTCCTCAGCTTTCTTTTGATGTCCATTAGCATGATAAATGGTTCTCCATCCCCTCACTTTGAATCTGCAGGTGCCTTTACTAACCCTTTTTTTTAATCCTTTTAAATATATTCTGTATTTTAAGGCAGTTTTAGGTTCATAGCAAAATTGTATAGAAAGTACAGTTTCAGGGCTCCTGGCTGGCTCAGTCCATGGAGCATGTGACTCTTAATCTGGGATTTTGGGTTCAAGCCCCACATTGGGCATAAAGATTACTTAAAAATAAAATCTTTTTTTAAAAGAAAGTACAGAGTTTCCATTTACCCTACACAAGAATAGCCTCCCCATTATCAACATTTTGCACTAGAGTGATACATTTATTACAGTGAACCTACATTAACACATCATTATTTCCCAAAGTCTATAGTTTACATTAAGGTTCACTCTTGGTCTTATATATTCAGTGGATTCTCACAAATATATAATGATATATCCACCATTATAGTATTATATGGAATAGTTTCACTGCTCTAAAAATCCTCTGTGCTACATCTATTCATCCCTTATCCCTTCCTTTTTTTTTTTTTTTAAACTATCTCCATAGTTTTGCCTTCCCAGAATATCATATAGTTGGAATCATACAGCCTTTTCTGATTGGCTTCTTATCCTAACCTGTTTTGGGTTTTGTTTTTTTTTTTAAGATTTATTTATTTTAGGGGAGGGAGGAGTAGGGGGAATGGGAGAGAGAGAATCTCAAGCCAACTCCCCACTGAGCATGGAGCCCGATGTAGGGCTCAATCCCACGACCCTGAGATCATGATCTGAGCTGAAATCAAGGGTCAGATACTTAACTGACTGAGCCACCCAGGCACCCCAACCTGTTTTTTAGTCATCTGTTCTTATATATGTTGTCTCTTGTGTCAATCAAATACATTTTAATAGTTCATTTTCATTCATGTATTGATTTTTTACTTACATCTATTTCCATGCCCAGGTTTTTCATTACTCCTTTGAACACATTAAAAATAGCTGCTTTGAAGCCTTTTTTTGGCAAAATCCAACATTGGGGCCCACTAGGGATTAGTTTTTCTGGCTTTTTCTGAATATGGGTCATACCCCTTCCTCTTGTTTTGTTTGTGTGTTTAGTAATTTTTGCTAGAAACCTGAATATCATGAATAATACAGTAATTTCATTCTGTCTTTTTTTTCTGAGGATTATTGGTTTTTTTTTAAGCAGGCAACTAATTTGCTTGAAATCGAACTTTAAAACTGCCCCCACCCTCAAGTGTAAAGCAGCTGATATATCAGCTCAGTTCTTTCAGCTTCCACCTGCTGCTTTTAACCCTAGCCCCCTTAGGGGAGGGGAGGTCAGTTCTCTTTGTGTTCACATACTTTAGCTCTTTATTAAGGAATTGGTGTTTATACTTATATTTTAGGGCTTACTTTCTGTAGGGCTCTTTCTTCCAGTGTTCACCCCCTATATTTCCTGCTGCTCTGTGAGCTGCAATTTTCTGACACCTCCATCCAGTAAGGCTTCAGTTTTCTTCTGCTTGAGCTATGAGCAGGTTATGTAATGCTGTTAATAAAAAAATGCAGAAATCTCAGAATCTCACTAGGTGTAGGTGCACTTCTATTTTTCAGAACTCTTTTCTGGTATCTTTTGCTAAGTCCTCTGTGATTTCTCCAACAATTGCTTAGTTTTACTACCAACCTGGAGTTCTGGCAGCGTTTATACTCTGATTTTGGTTCTTATCCTTTCTGCAGTTCTCTCACTTCAATAATTTATTTCCAGGGGTGCCTGGCTGACTCAATTGGTCAAGCGTCCCTTGATCTCAGCTCAGGTGTTGATCTCACGGTCGTAAGTTCAAGGCCCGCATTGGGCTCAACACTGCGTGGAGCCTACTTTAAAAAAAGAAAGAGAGAGAGAGAAAGAGAAAGAGAGAAAGAAAGAGAAGGAAGGAAGGAAGGGAAAAGAAAAGAAAGAGAGGGAGAGAGAGAGAGAAAGAAAAGAAAGAATGAATGAATGAATTTATTTCTAAATCTCCAGCTTATCTGCCAGTTCTAAATTCTGCCTCAGGAGCTGTAGGGTTTCTGCTACCTTCATGCAAGAAAAAGCCATGAACTGAACAGTTCTTACGCATTGCAGTTGCTGTCCATTAAGAATAAATTCTTCGGGGGGCACCTGGGTGGCTCAGTCATTAAGCGTCTGCCTTCGGCTCAGGTCATGATCCCAGCGTCCTGGGATCGAGCCCCGCATCAGGCTCCCTGCTCCGCAGGAAGCCTGCTTCTCTCTCTCCCGCTCCCCATGCTTGTGTTTCCTCTCTCGCTGTGTCTCTCCCTGTCAAATAAATAAATAAAATCTTTAAAAAAAAAAGAATAAATTCTTCGGTTTTTGCTTGCTTTGATTATTTTCCAGTGCCATCTGTCATTTATTATATATTATGTTCAGAAATATATGTTATGTTAATTCTAAATAATGATTATCTGAGGGATCGTTTTTGTGACCAATTCACTGTATTAGTTTTGGATGCCAGTTGTTCCTATGCATTCTAAAACCATATTCTTCCCACATAACATAATCTTGACAGGGAAAAATTTTACCTCCTCAGTTGTGCTCCCCTTGTAATATACTGCATCTTGTATATTCTTTTGTTGTAGTACCTGTAACACCTTCTAGCAGGTTTGTGTTTATACATACCTTATTAAAGATATGTGTTCCTTGCTTTGAGGCTATGCAGGGACCATGCTTTGTATGTCTTGGCATTCCAGTAAACGAATGCAGTTTGGGGGTACAAAGCGACTTCACATAAATATTTTTAGAATTAATTATTAAATAAATTCAGTGACAGTTACTTCTGCCTTCACTTTTGTTTATCTTACTATGTAAATCACAAGACAAAAATGATTGGCTTTCTTTATATTCATATGAATGCCCCAAAGGAGCAGGATCAAAAGTAGTCCACAATATCTAGTCAGCTTACTCTGATCATAGTCCCAATACATTGCAGTCATCAGTGTCATTCAAAGATGTGACTGTGGACTTCACTCGGGAGGAATGGCAGCACCTGGATCCTGCTCAGAAGACTCTCTACATGGATGTGATGTTGGAAAACTATTGCCATCTCATCTCTGTGGGTAAGAAAAACTCTCTTTGAAAATTCCAGTAGTATACATTTCCTTTCAAAGTGCCTGAATTATGCCCTGAATTTCAGGCTTAAGAGGTGATGAATCATTTGTTAACAGAAAGGATAATTGTGTACTTACCCAGAACAAGATGTTAAGTTTTCTCTTACATGAAGAAGTATCTTAATTTGCATTGAAAATGTACTGTACTAATTTTTCAAATGTATTGAAGCCTAAGCAACTTAATCCAAATTTTTCTTTATCAGGGTGTCACATGACCAAACCTGATGTGATCCTCAAGTTGGAACGAGGAGAAGAGCCATGGACATCATTTACAGGTCATGCCTGCTTAGGTGAGTTTCTGATTCTTCAGGTAGATAAAGTCTAGTGGAGAATAAATTTTAAAATGGTCATGTGGTGGGTGGCACCTTTGAAATATTTTGTCTTTTTAAAGGCTCCTAAACTTTTAAATGATCATCATGCCTGCAAAATTTAAACTTTTAAATATCACTTTCCCAATATAATATTCTTTTCTAGTTTGCTTGATGTTATCAAGGATAGTTGCCACTCAATCAAAATGTACTATAAGCCTTCCTTTAGATCTTTTTTCTTGATTTGTGTCTTTTTCTAGGCTCAGTCCTTTATCTTCTTGCCGTTGTATATATTTCTTTTAGGGATTTTTAAATCTATTTTTAAAGAAGAGAATATTCTTGGTTAATGTTTTTCTTCTCACTGCTTTCCATTTTTTTTCTTTTTCTTTTTATTACCTCAGATTTGTTTTCTGTGCTAAGTCTAATAAGCTCCCCTTCTCACCACAAATCTAGCTGTTGGTTTTAAAACTCACTTGCCTTGGCTAGATTGATAATTCCACAGTTATCATTTTCTTCCAGTAAACTTTTGTGGTTCATTTTATATGGCTGATCATCACACCTGAAGTCAACCCTTGGTGTGAGTAAAACATTACTTATTCTTTTATCCTGATTCCCTTAGTGATTATTTCCAACTTGGTCTGTTTTCTTCATTACTAGCCATATTGCCTGGAACAATACCTGGCATGTAATAGTCACTGATACATATATTTTTAAATGTATATTGTTTTACTAGACTCTCAGTCTTATTTCTCTGATTTGACCTCAAGGGATCTGCCTTTAAATTATAGTAATCTCATCCATTCTGAGGACTGAAGCTCTTTGTTTTATGTAGATGTCTCTAACACCGACATACTCAGCACATTTCTCCCACCTTCACTGTAGTACTTCAGGAGTTCTGAACTCTGATGTTTCATCTATTTTGTGACATTATGTTGAAATGAAAATCATGAAATTGCCTAGCTTTTAAATTCTTCCTCATTATCTATTTCCAAATTATTTTATTTCTACCATGATACCAGCTTTTTCTGTCTCTATCACCATCTCTTGTGGATCGCTTCACAATTTGTATTATGTTTATCAGCCTGTGAGATATATTTACTTACATCTTCCCATATTTTCATTTTTCACTGATGTCATACAAAATGATGTTACCTTATTTCATGTCTTGACTATAATAATTACATCTTGGCTTTCCTCTAATTTTGTCTTAACTCTTTCAATTTATTGTTCCCTATTATTATATGAAATTGAAATTCTTGATTCAAGGACTACTAAAATAAGCCTTCATTTGGTCTTTTCAGCTTTATTTTTCTCCCTGTGGAAAACTTGGTAATTTCCACTTGATCTAGTCTCCTCAATGTTCTCCACACATCTATGATTTGTCAAGATGTATGTACTTTTCATTGTGTTGTGTTCTCCCTTTCATATACTATA
This sequence comes from Halichoerus grypus, assembly GCF_964656455.1. Lineage (NCBI taxonomy): Eukaryota > Metazoa > Chordata > Mammalia > Carnivora > Phocidae > Halichoerus > Halichoerus grypus. Next base: position 45,378,867 of record NC_135726.1, on the reverse strand, counting down.
TATCTTTTAAGTTAAGTCTTGAGATTTTTTTTCTCCATAAATTGTTCCTTAACTACTCCACATTCTTTTTCTAAATTCCCATGCTACCTACTAACTAAAACACAACTCTTGGATATGGTTATATAATTTGATACCTGATTATACATGGTTTATATTTAAGGATTCTTTCCTTAAGAGGATAAGATCCTCTGTTCGAATCTTTTTTGCTGTAGTATATAATATATTAAGGACTCAGTAGTTGCTTCATTAACTGTGGAGCTATCAGAGGAGGTATGTTTTCCTCTATTCAGAAAGCTCATACTGGTAATTCCTTTCAGATGTACCTGCTCAGGCCATCATTGTATAGATTCTGATTGAAATGGTTGAATTCTGCCAAGCACTATCTATCTAGGTAGGATACACAGTGTTAATGTACACTCAGAAGAGTTCAAAGGAGATAACCAATAAAGTATTCTTTTCTATGAAAAAGGATTACTATCAAAATCTGCACTTTTCATGAAATATTTATGACTTGATTAAGCTTGTAAAAAGATTTGTTAAAAAGACTTTCCTAGACTATAACCATTTTCAAGTTATAAAGAAATAGTGCTTAAAGTGGTGGGGGGAAATAAGTGAAGGAATTTTCATATCATTGAATGATAGCATTTTTTTTTTAAATTATCTAAATATGAGCAGAAATAAGACTGGAAGGCAAGCCAACTGATTAAAAGAACATGAGCAAAGCATGTGATTAAGTGAGATATTTATAAGCCAATAAATATGAGGCCTTCTGTTGTTATGTGTGAGATTTGTCAGATACGTGGACAACGCTGAAAGCTTGTTTGAGTATAAAGAGTGAATCTAGGTGATTTAAAGTCTTGTTTACAGAGGTTTCTTTTATGTTCGTGTTGAAGGTAATGGACTGAAGGAAAAAAACCTAGGTTTAACATTGTTCTATTGGATGTGCATGATTGCAGAGTAACAGAAGTCAAATATAGCTACAAAATTATAAGAGAAATGAAGGTTAAAGTTAATGATTTAGAATGAGAATGAACAATCTAATCTTGTCCAGCATATGGAAAACTGAGTTAAGAAAAGTTATTATATTGGGGAAAGACTTGCAGCAGTCTTTAAACATGAAAAAGTAAGTCTACAAAGAGGAATAGTTATAATTGATGGTCATGAGATTTTTGTTATTGAACCATCCTAGAAGGATAGATAATAGCAATATGAATATGCCAGTAAATGTACCCCCAGTTTTATAATTCCTGTGGAAGTATTTTCTTAGCTCTTTTCTCACAAGAGAAAATGATTCCCAGCTATATGGGGGATTAGAGCCTAGGCTATAAGATTGTCTTTCGGGGCGCCTGGGTGGCTCAGTCGTTAAGCATCTGCCTTTGGCTCAGGTCATGATCCCAGGATCCTGGGATTGAGCCCCACATAGGGCTCCCTGCCCCCTCTCCCCCCCCCCCCGTGTTCCCTCTCTCGCTGTCTCTTTCTCTGTCAAATAAATAAATAAAATCTTAAAAAAAAAAAAAAAAAGATTGTCTTTCTAGGGGTGCCTGGGTGGCTCAGGTGGTTGACAGTCCAACTCTTGATTTTGGCTCTTGATTTGATCTCAAGGTCCTGAGATGAAGCCCCGCATCAGGCTCTGCACTCACTGGAGAGTCTGCTTCCTCAAGAGTCTGCTTCTCTCCCTCTCCCCCCACTTGCATGTGTACTCTTTCTCTCTAAAATGTATCTTTTTAGAAAAAGTGTCTCTCTAAACACTAGGAAATTGATACTTGGAAAGATTAATTAGCCATTGATAGCTACATGGAAAGGGGTGGTGGAACAACTGGAAGTGTTTTGCCTCACCATCTAGGGATGAATGTATAAAAATATAGGCTCTGATCTGTGTTCTCCAAAAGTAATCCTTCCTCTAGTATTTTTCTTGAACAAGCTTTTCTACTAATTTTTCTTGTCCATCCTACTTAAAGTTTATTGTCTTTGAAAGGTTCACTTCATTGCTTCTGAATCCACCTATCCAAGCATCGGTCTCTCACCATTCTTTGTCTTCTCCTCACTGCTTGGTGTATTTGTTTCACTTTCTGTATGAAGTTCTGGTACAAAGTGCAAAAGTTGATAATGTACATTGCTTAATTTTTTATTTTTTTCCACACTGAGGCAGGGTTTTTATTTAGGTTTTGTGTCTTTTCCCAGGCAGGGAGTAATTTGTCCTGGGTCTTTCTTGATCTCATATGCTAGATACTAGTACAACTTCTTTCCATAGCAAATATGTGAAGATTCACAAATTGTTATTAATTATATTCTTTTGTAGAAGAAAATTGGAAAGAGGAAGACTTTTTAGTGAAATTCAAGGAACACCAAGATAAGTTTTCTAGATCAGTTATATTCATCAACCACAAAAAACTGATTAAGGAAAACAGTAATGCGTATGAAAAGACATTTACTTTAAGCAAAAACCCTATTAATTCAAAAAATCTACCTCCTGAATATGACACTCATGGAAAGATTTTTAAAAATGTTTCAGAATTAATCATCAGTAATCTAAGTCCTGCAAGAAAAAGACTTAATGAGTATAATGGATATGGGAAATCACTCCTCAGTGCTAAAGTGGAGACAGCTCAACCTGGAGTCAAATCCCATAATCAACGTGGCAGGGCTGTCAGTCATAATGAAGTACTTATGCAGTATCATAAGGTGGAAACTCCAGCACAGTCATTTGGATATAATGACTGTGAGAAAGCCTTCCTTAAAAAGGGAGGCTTAATTACACATAATAGAGCTCACAGAAGGGAAAACCCATCTGAGTGTAATAAAAGGAGAAGAGCAACCAATATTGAAAAAAAACATACATGCACTGAATGTGGGAAGTCCTTCTGCAGAAAATCAGTACTGATTCTGCATCAGGGAATTCACACAGAGGAAAAACCCTATCAGTGTCATCAATGTGGAAATTCATTTAGAAGGAAGTCCTATCTCATTGATCATCAGAGAACTCACACAGGAGAGAAACCCTTTGTTTGTAATGAATGTGGAAAGTCCTTCCGCCTAAAGACAGCCCTCACTGATCATCAGAGAACACATACAGGGGAGAAATCATACGAATGTCCACAGTGTAGGAATGCCTTCAGATTGAAGTCACACCTCATTCGTCATCAGAGAACTCATACAGGAGAGAAACCGTATGAGTGTAATGACTGTGGGAAGTCCTTCCGCCAGAAGACAACACTCTCTTTACATCAGAGAATTCATACAGGAGAGAAACCCTATATTTGTAAAGAATGTGGGAAGTCCTTTCATCAGAAGGCAAACCTTACTGTACATCAGAGAACTCATACAGGGGAAAAGCCCTATATTTGTAATGAATGTGGAAAATCTTTCTCCCAGAAGACAACCCTTGCTCTTCATGAGAAGACTCATAATGAGGAGAAACCCTATATTTGTAATGAATGTGGGAAGTCCTTCCGCCAGAAGACAACCCTTGTGGCACATCAGAGAACACATACAGGGGAAAAATCCTATGAATGTCCTCACTGTGGGAAGGCCTTTAGGATGAAGTCATACCTCATTGATCATCACAGAACTCACACAGGAGAGAAACCATATGAATGTAATGAATGTGGGAAATCCTTCAGTCAGAAGACAAATCTGAATCTACATCAGAGAATTCATACAGGGGAGAAACCCTATATCTGTAATGAATGTGGGAAGTCCTTTCGCCAGAAAGCAACTCTCACTGTACATCAGAAAATACATACAGGACAGAAATCCTATGAATGCCCTCAGTGTGGGAAAGCCTTTAGCAGGAAGTCATATCTCATTCATCATCAAAGAACTCATACAGGAGAGAAACCATATAAATGTAATGAATGTGGGAAGTGCTTCCGCCAGAAGACAAATCTCATTGTACATCAGAGAACTCACACAGGGGAGAAACCCTATATTTGTAATGAGTGTGGTAAGTCCTTCAGTTATAAGAGAAACCTCATTGTCCATCAGAGAACTCACAAGGGAGAAAACATAGAAATGCAATAAATGATGTGACTTCTTTGTAAACCCTTTCCAAGTTATTGTAAAACTTTAGTTTAAAAAAAAAAGCATGCTAAAACATTTTAATAAGGTAATTTTAATCACAAATGTAATAATAAAGTACCAACTACATAACTATCTACTGTTTACTAGCATATATAATGGGTATGATCATTGTTATTGAACTCTATCAGAAATGAAGCTAATTTTTAAGTTTTCAAGTTCTGTTGACTCAGTTTATTTTTTAAAAAAGTATTACATAATACATGCAGAGGCAAGATACAAAATGGTCATAAAATCAGTTTTTATAAAAGAAAATATGAAATATATTTCTCCTTATGCTCTGGAATAAAAAAGTTGTTACTTCCCCAAAGATTACCATGTACCTGGCTTATAACGTCATGAAGTAGTCTTTGCATGTCTTTAAACTTTATGTATGTTTTATCATGTGTCATGAATTTTTTTGTGTCTTGTTTCACTCAACATTTTTAAGATTCATACATTATTGCATGTGGCAGTAATGTGTTCATTTTCATTCTCTTTACTCTTCCATTTTAAAATATACCATATTTATCCTCTTGATGGATATTGGTATTTTTTAATTTTGTGTTATAATAAAAATACTGCTATAAATGCTATAAATATTCATGTGTGTGTGTATTTCTGTTAATCTTATATTAAGATGAATTACTCAGTCCAAGGGTATATGCAAGTTTCTTCAGCTATGGTAGATAACTGCCAGACATCTCAGACCTTTCTGACTATGAGTTGATTCACTTTGGAGAGTAACATCTCTGATTGTAAGCAATGTGGAGAAAGGTCTTTTAGCAGTCATCCAACTGGAGAATTCTAAAAAAATCCATATAGTGTTATAATTGTAAGAAGACTGTTAGTCATGAGTATATGAATGTAAGAAATTTTAAAAAGACTCTTTAGCTGTGGCTTAAACCTTACACAAAACCAGAGAATTCATATTGGAGGGAGTCCTACAGTTGTCATGATTATAGGGATACTTTTAGCCATAACTTACACCTTATTCAACATCAAAGAATTCATACTAGAGAAAGGGAGACCAAGAAGTGACAAAGATGAGTAAAATTTGGGAGAATAAGTCACTGTAGACAGAATTATGAAATAGATATATAAGTAAGCCTTTATACCTTGATTTTTCTCAGGAAATGTGGGTCTCTGAACTTCTCAAATGAAAAATCACTGGAGGGGTGCCTGGGTGGCTCAGTTGGTTAAGTGTCTGCCTTGGGCTCAGGTAATAATCCCAGGGTCCCGAGATCGATTCCCGCATCGGGCTCCCTGCTCAGCGGGGAGCCTGCTTCTCCCTCTCCTCCCCACTTGTGGTCTCTGTCGCTCTCTCTCTCTCTCAAGAAAAAAATAAAATCTTTAAAAAAAAGAGAAAAATCACTGGAGAGATTGTGATGTTTGAGAATTGGAAATCTGCTAAAACAATAACATCTATAGCATCTTTTCTGTGAAAATAGTAAATTCAGCAGCACCTTGAACAGTGTTACTGAAAGCCCCTGATTATTTATAACATATATTTACTGTATACACTGTTACTCTGTATAATAAAATGCAGTGGAAATTTAAATAAGTTTCCCCTGCCCCCCAATTGAGGCCGTCTGTCTTACAGAAAGGGACAGCAATTGCCAGTGGATAATAAATGGAAACATCCTTGTCCAGGGCTTGCAGATAACTTGAGAGAAAAAAAAAGTGGGTGATAAGGAAATTCCGACATGATAAGAATTCAGACTTGAGAGGGTCATAGAAAATATAATGCCTTGTCTGGCCAGACAGAACATTGTGGAATTCAGCCTTTACAAATAATTATTTATGCTTACAGGGATTTGGGGTCTTTTGAGGTTTGGGGTTTGTTTTGTTTTTTGAGTGTGGGCAGTTTGAACATACTAGAATAAAATAAATAGGTAAGTTATAGGGTCTGTATTCATAAATACGAGAATCTAGTAATTGTTTCATTTGAATAAATCTATATTTGTATATGAATAAATACTATTATATGCTAACAATTGGCAATTAACAAAAGAATTATACTCACAACTGAGGATGTAAGCCTATCCTTTTTCCTGGGTATGTAGTGAGTGGGGAGGTAGTAGTACAACTGAATCTGTTCTAGCCTCAACCAACCAAAGATGTTGGGAATGTGTGAGTCACTTTTTCTTGGATATTCTACTCTCATTTGTTTCTTCTCTCCTATGCATTTCTGTGGCTGTCATAAAAATAAATTATCTAGCATTCCTACATGTGCTATCCTGCCTCCTGGTTTACTAATTATGTCCTGAAATAGCCATGTTTTGTTTTCAGTAGAGCATTGTATGCATATACTTATTTTATTGCTATATAGTACATAAAATTCATGTTTTATAGGTCTTGTGTATGAGGTACTAGAAAATCTGGTGTACTAACAGACAGTGTTTTAAATGGCTAAACTTAAAAATACAATTATGAACTCACAGATGACTAGGCTGTTTTCTTACCTACTAGAACTTCCAGTATAGGAGGTTATATAAACAAGTCAAAAGTATTTGTATAGTCATCATTGGGAACCTCTACATATTTATGCTCTTAACTGTTTCCCAAGATCTCCCGCAATTTCTACTCTCCTATCATAGTTACTATACCCACCAAAATATATATCACTTATAGGAGGGGATGGAATGGAGTATTATTAGAAGAGACACATTGCTACTGTATTCATTATACTGAAAACATTAAAAACAGGTAGGCCAGTCCCAGACTCCTTTGGTACCCTAGGACAAACAGCAAATATCCTAAACCTGTATTTCACATTTTACATTTCCCTTACTCCCAATCCTATAGTAAGCCCTCCTCATGCAAATCTGTGGGATGTAATATATCTCAGTTGGCTAAAGAGGGAAGGGGCAAAAAAGATATTATGCAAATGTTTGTCCACAAAATGTTACCCACTTGAAATGTCCCTGCAAAAATTCAAAGAAGTGGCAGAAGCGAAGTTTTCTGTATGATTTTTCTGTTTTTAAATGTATAATTTTTAACTTTTCCATTTAAAATCAAGTCCATTCAATTTAATTTTATAAGTGTGCTACTTTATAAATATATGCAATTTTCTTGTTGTTTTAACCACCAAATTTGTGATGATTTTTATGGTAGCTCCAGGACATTAATACAGATTTTGGTACCAGCAAATGGGGCTCTGCTAAAACAAACACCTAAAAATGTGGAAGTGCATTTTGGCAATGGGTAGAGGCTGGAAGAATTTTAAGCCACATGATAGAAAAGCCTAGATTGCCTCAAACAGACTGTTAGGCTTAGGGATGGTAAGGTGTAGGCTCAGGAGGAAAAGAGCAAGATTGAGAAAGCTATTTTCTTAGAGGATACATATATCCTCATGAGGAGAATGTTACTACAAATATTAACATTTAATAGTGTTTCTGGTGAGGGCTCAAAAGAAAATGAGAAAACTATTACTGGAAACTGGTGGAAAGATGATTCATATTACATAGCAGAAAACTTGGCTGAATTGTGTTTTATAGTTGTGTGAAAAGCAAACTTGTAAGTGATGAATTTGAATACTTGGCTGAGGAAATTTCCAAGGAAAATGTTGAAGGTGGGACCTGGTGTATTCTTGCTGCTTATAGTAAAATGTGAAAGAAAAGAGAAATTGAGGAAGTAACTATTATGCAAAAAGGAATCACAGTCTGATTATTTGGGGGAATTAGCCTATCCAAACTGCAAAGGATGCTGTAATTAGGAGATTCACTGGAGAAAGCTTGCTCTGGAGAGAGGGTGTGCCTGGACAACTTTAGCTGAAGAGATTAGGTATGTGACTCATGGATCCAATCAACCATCTCAATAGAAATGAATAGAGATGGTTGCCCAACAGTGATGGCTTTTTTTTTTTTTTTGAGTGTGGACAGTTTGTCCTGCCTCCTGACTAATTGTGTGGATCCCTGTGACAAACAGAGAAGACCCACAACCCATAAGGTCTTTGCAAATTTTGTATCAGCAGAAACACTGCTAGCTTGGACTGACAAGAACAGAGACAGGATGAAATAACAAGGCTGTCAGGTTTCCAAAATTCTACAGGCAGGAAATGGGCTGATCAAGATACTCAACTATAAACATGTGTTACCCTTCAAGAAAAGAGGAAGAATGACCATGAGCCATGGGCCTTGAGGGCAGAGACCCACCCTGGAAGGTAGAGTCTCAGGGCACAGGGGATTACTGTCAGGCCTTGAAAACTAATGGAATTTACTCCACTGGGTTTTGAACTTTCTTGGGACCAGTGACTTTTTGTGTGTTTATTAACCATCCGTATAGTTTATGTTTATATCTTTTGTCTGTTTTTCCTTTTTTTTGGGGGGGGGGGTTGTGTGTGGGTTTTTGCTGTTGGATATTGAGAGTTCTTTATATATATTAGATATTAGTACTTAGCAAGATATGTGATTTGCAAGGATTTTCCTCTAGTGGGTAGGTTGTCTTTTCATCCTCTTAGCAAAGTCTTTTGCAGAGCAAAAGATTTTAACTTTGATGAGATCTAATTTATCAGATTTCTCTTTTATGAATCATGCTTTGGTATCAACTCTAAGATCTCTTTACCTAGCTCTAAATCCCCCCAATTTTTTCTTTGTTTTTTCCTGCAAGTTTTATAGTTTTATGTTACACATTTAAGTCTACAATCCATTTTGAGTTAATTTGTGTTATATGATTGTATCATATATATGACTGAGATATTATTGAGTTATAATGTATAAGACTTAGGTAGAGGATTTTTTGTTTGTTTTTGTTTGCCTGTAGTGTCCAATTGCTCCAGCACCATTTGTTGAAAAAGCTGTCTTTCCTCCATTGAATTTGTTTTATACCTCAGAAATCAGTTGGGCATGTTTATGTGAATCTAGTTCTGATTCTTTGTTTTGTTCCATTGATCCAAGGGCCAGTTTCTACTAATACCACACTGCCTTTATTATTGTATCTATACTATAAATCTTGATATTGGGTTGAGTGATTCCTCCCACTTTGTTATTCTTTATCAAAAGGACTTTACACATTCCAGCTCATATGTCTTTCCATATAAATTTTAGAATAATCTGATCTTTAAAAAAATAATAATCTGGGGGGGCGCCTGGGTGGCTCAGTCGTTAAGTGTCTGCCTTCGGCTCAGGTCATGATCCCAGTGTCCTGGGATCAAGTCCCACATCAGGCTCCCTGCTCAGCAGGAAGCCTGCCTCTCCCTCTCCCACTCCCCCTGCTTGTGTTCCCTCTCTCACTGTGTCTCTCTCTGTCAGATTAATAAACAAAATCTTTAAAAAATAATAATAATAATAATCTGGTTTATATTTACCAAGATAGAAAAAGTAATGGCCTCACAAATATATCCACATCTTAATCCCTGGAACTTGTGAATTTCCAGGTTACATAGCAAGGGATTGCAAGATGGAATCAAGGTTGCTAACCACCTGTCTTTAAATAAATTATTCTGGATTATTCACACGGGCATGATGTAATCACAAAGGTCTTTTTAAAGATGGAAGAGACAGAAGAGGAAGTCAGAATGATGCCTTTTGAGAAGGACTCTACCTGTTGTTGCCTGTTTGGAAGATGGAGACCAAGAGGGCCATGCGCCAAAGAATGCAGGCAGGCAGCCTCTAGAAGCTGGAAATGACAAGAAGATTAAGAAAGAGGAGGAGGAGAATAGAGGAGAAGATAGAAGGTCCCACCTGAGCCTCCAAAAGGCCATAAGGGAATGCAGCCTGCCCACAACTTGCTTTTAGCCCAGTGAGACCCATGTCGGACTTCTAACATATAAAACTGTAAAATAATAAATCTGTGTTTTAAGCCATTTGTTACAGTAGCAATAGTACATTTACAAAAATTCTCGCTGGATTTGGATAGGAATTACATTTAAACCTCTATATCAATTTGGAGTAAATTGACATCTTTACGGTGCTTGGCCTTCCAATCCATGAACACACTGTGTCTATATATTTTGTTTTATTTCTTTCATCATTGTTGTATAGTTTTCAACATAAGAGTCCTACATATGTTTTGTTTTACACTACTATGTATTTTTGAGTGATTATAAATAGTATGTATTTTTTAATTTCAGTGTCCACATGTCCATTGCTAATATATAGAAATACAACTGATTTTTGTATGTTTGTCTTCTACTTTGTGACTTTTCTGAACTCAGTTGTTGGTTCTAGAAATTTAATGACTCATTGAATTTTTCTACATAATCATGTTATCTGTAAGTAGGACAGTTTTATTTCCTATCTATAGGCCTTTTATTGCCTTTCTTTCCCCTACTGCATACACAAGAATTTAAGGATTATGTCAAGAATAGTGAGAGGATAAATTCTTGCTTCTTGATCTTCAAGGTAGGATTTACTATTACACCCTTAAGTATAATATTAGCTGTAATTTTTTTGTAGATACTTTATCAATTTGAAGACGTTCCCCTCTATTCCTGTTTTTCTGAGTTTTCATCATGAATCAGAGTTGAATTTGGTCAAATGTTTGTTCTATATCAGTTGATTTGATTGTGTTGATTTTTTTTTTCCTTCTTTAGTTTATTGAAATGGTAGATTACCTTGATTGATTTTCAAATATTGAACCAGCATTGAATCCCTGGAGTAAACCCCACTTGGTCACGTAAAATTCTTTTTATATAATATTGAATTCTCCTTTTTAATGTTTTTTAAGGATTTTTTGTGTCTATATTCATAATGTATAGTAGACTGTGTATTTTTTTCTTTTATACTGTCTCTGTCTTCAGCATCAAGGTAATACTAGTATCCTGTTTTCTGGAAGAGATTGTGTTCTTTAAATATTTGGCAAAATTCTTAAATGAAATTATCTGACCCTGGAGGTTTCTTTTTGGGGAATATGTTACAGATTATAGATTAAATTTCCTTAATAGTTTTTCGGCCATTCACATTTTATATTGGGTGTGTTGTGGTAGTTTTGTGATTCAAGTAAGTTGTTCATCTAAGTTGTCAAATTTATGTGTAGAATTGTTTGTAGTATTCCCTTATTCTTTTGATGTCTGCAAAGTAGTGATATCTGCTATTTCATATGGGTATTGGTAATCTGTGTCTTTGGGGGTTTTGGTGGTGGTGGTGGTGGTGGTGGTCTTTCTAGAAGTTTGTCGATTTTATTGATCTTCCCAAAGAACCAGCTCTTAATTTCAGTGATTTTTCCTATCTTTTTTTTAAGTTTTAAGTTTCACTGATTTCTGTTCTTACTTTGATTTGTTCTTTCTTCTGTTCGTTTTCCATTATTTTCTTTTCTAGGTCTTGTTTTGGGAAGTTAGATTAATAATTTGAGAATTTTCCTCTTTTCTAATATATGCACTTAGTGCTATAAATTTCCCTTTCATCCCTGCTTTATCTGCCTCCTACAAATTTTGATACATTGTTTTTTAAATTTTCTTTTCTTTTTCTTTTTTTTTTTATTTGACAGAGAGAGAGCACAAGCAGGCAGAGCAGCAGGCAGAGGGAGAGCGAGAAGCAGGCTCTCTGCTGAGCAGGGAGCCTGATGTGGGGCTCGATCCCAGGACCCTGGGATCATGACCTGAGCCGAAGGCAGACGCTTAACCAACTGAGCCACCCAGGCGCCCCTGTTTTTTAAATTTTCATTCAGTTTTATTTTCATTCATTTCAATGTCTTTTTTCTATGAATAATTTTTAATTTTTATTTACTTAGAAAAATTAAATAACCAAAGCAGTATTTTAAAATTGCATATGGTTCATTTATTTATCAATAGAGAGTATTCTTTCTGATGAAAATGCCATTTTCACTAACATCTCATTTTTAAAATTCAGGTAAGTCTCTTTGGTTATCATTCACTAAAATACATTTTGGTTTTTACCATATACCAATTTATATATGTAGTATTTATTTCCAAAATTAGGTTCCCAAACCATAATCAGCTCAACATGTTTTTGAGACTTCCTCTTTGACCCGTGGATTATTTAGAAGTGTGTTTTTTTTGTTTGTTTGGTTAGTTGTTTTTTTTTAAGATTTTTATTTATTTATTTGACAGAGAGAGACACACACACAGCGAGAGAGGGAACACAAGCAGGGAGAATGGGAGAGGGAGAAGCAGGCTTCCCGCTGAGCAGGGAGCCCGATGAGGGACCGATCCCAGGACCGTGGGATCACGACCTGAGCCGAAGGCAGATGCTTAACAACTGAGCCACCCAGGTGCCCTAGAAGTGTGTTTTTAAGACAGCCACTCCTGGTTTTCTTTGATTAATGTTTGCATGATTATCCTTTTCTATTCTATTACTTTCAACTTGCCTATATCTTTATATCTGAAGTGCGTTTCTTGGCAACAGCATATTTTTTGTTTTAAAGATTTTATTTATTTATTTGACAGAGAGAGACACAGTGAGAGAGGGAGCACAAGCAGGGGGAGTGGAAGAGGGAGAGGGAGAAGCAGACTCCCCGCAGAGCAGAGAGCCCGTTGCGGGGCTCAATCCCAGGACCCTGGGATCATGACCTGAGCCGAAGGCAGACACTTAGCCGTCTGAGCCACCCAGGCGCCCCAACAGCATATTTTTCAAAATGTTTTAATTGTGGCAAAATATACTTAATGTAAAATTTACCAGTTTAACAATTTTTAAGTGTACAATTCAATGGCATTAAGCACATTCACACTGTTTTGCAAACATCACCACTATCCATCTCCAATATTTCATCATCCCTAACTGAAACTTGGTATCCATCAAACATTAATTCCTTATTACCACTTCCTCCCAGCCAGTGGTAACTACTATTCTACTTTCTGTCTCTATGAACTTGACTATTCCAGGTACCTCATATCATGGAATCATATATTTGTCCATTTGTGTCTGGCTTCTTTCACCTAGCGTAGTATCTTCAAGCTTCATCTATGTTGCATGTGTCAGAACTTAATTCCTACTAAAGACCAAATAACATGTCCATTGTATGTATATACCACATTTTATTTTTCCATTCATCCAATAATGGACATTTGGGTTGCTTCTACCTAATTTTAGCTATTGTGAATAATGCTGCCATGAACATTCACATACAAGTATCTGTTCTAGTCCCTACTTTAAATTCATTTGTCATTGTTGTACTATATGATAATTATATATTTAATTTTTTAGAGGAACTGCCATAATGTTTTCTATAGTAGCTTCACCACAAGGGTTTCTCCACATCCTTGCCATTGATTATTATTTTCTTTTTTTTTTTTAATTATAGCCATCTCAGTGGTTGTAAAGTGGTATCTCATTGTGGTTTTGATTTGCATTTTCCTAATGACTGATGTTGGTTCCCTTTATTCTTGAATGATTTATATATATATGTTTCTGTTTGGGTTTTTTTGGTTTTTTTGCTGGATATAGGGCTTGGAATTTGGAATTCTTTCTTTCAGTGCTTTAAAATGTACCACTTCTTCTGGCCTCTATGGTTTCTTATGAGAAGTCTGCTTTTGTTTGAATTTCCCCCTCCAAATTTAAGGTGGTGTTTCTCTTACTTTCAAGATTTTTATTTTGTCCTTAGTTTTTAGAAGTTTGACTATGATATGACATGATATTGATTGGGGGCAGAGGTGGGGGGAAGCTTGTTACTCAGTGTCTTGAATCTGTTTATGGTCTTTTGCCAAATTGGGGGAATTTTCAGTCATTATTTCTTTGAGTACTTTTTCAATCCTGTTGTATTTTTTCTTCCAGGACTTCCATGTTAGGAATGTTAGATCTTGTATTATAATCTCACAGGTTCCTGAGTTGTTTTTCACTCTTTTTCAGTCTATTTTCTGTTGTTCAGATTGGGTAATTTCTGTTGTTCTGATTCCTTCCTCTGTCTCCTCCATTTATGCTGTTAGCACATCTATTAAGTTTATTTCCATTATCATACTTTTCAGTTAATTTTCCTTTGTTTCTTTTTTATATCTTCTATTTTCTTCACTGGACTTCACATTTCTTTGCTAAGACTTTGTTTTTTCTTTTGTTTCAAGTATATTTGTTTCAGGCATTTTTGTGAAGTTTTATGTATTTATGAGATAATTCTAACATCTTTGTCATCTTGATACTCTTTTGAATATCTTTTTTCACTCAATTTGAGATTTTCCTGGTTCTTATTATGATGATGGATTCTAAATCTTATTTAAACCTTGTTTAAGCTGGCGTTCTCTGACTCCACTCACATGGGAAGGGGCTGTGCCATCTTGTTATGGCAGGTGGGAGACAGAAACACAGGTTTCTCACTCAGCCTCCGTTGACGGGGGAAGGAGGAGTCCTCCTTACTATTATGTGTGAATGGGAGTTCTGGCACCCTACCAGCCTCCTTTTTATACCTTCCTGGTTGAGAGAGGTAGGAGTGCCTCTTTATCGCTCTTCATTTGCCCTCCATATTCACCATAGAAAAGAATGGCCTAGTTAGCCTGGGTGGTGGTGAAGATCTTGACTCTATATTACACTTACTCTGACACCAACCCAGTTAGTTGCTAAAAATTTCCCCCTTGGGGGATGCCTGGGTGACCCAGTCTGTTAAGCATCTGCCTTTGGCTCAGGTTATGATCCCAGGACCCTGGCTGGGATCAAGTCCTATGTCAGGCTCCTTGCTCAGCGAGGAGCTGGCTTCTCCCTCTGCCTGCCACTCCCCCTGCTTGTACTCACTCTCTCTCTCTGACAAATAAATAAAATCTTAAAAAAAAATTCCCCTCTTGGTACTGCTGTGGCTGTATCCTATAAATTAATATCCTATATTTCCACTTTTGTTCAGTTGAAAATATGCTCTAATTTCGTTTGAGACTTCCTGTTTGACTCATGGATTGATTACATGTCAGTTGTTTAATTTTTAAGTATTTGTGGACTTGCTAAATATCTTTGTTATTTTTTTCTAATTTAATTCCATTTTGGTAAGGAAAATGCTTGGCCTGATTTCAATTCTTTTACATTTATGAAGATTTAGTTTGTGACCCAGAATATAGTTTATCTTGGTGAATATTCCACATGCAACTGAAAAGAATACATACTCTGCTGTCAATCTATAGATGTCGTTTAGATGGCATTGAATTCTTCTGTACCTTGATTTCTTGTCTGTTGATCTATCAATAGGAAGAGATAAATGTTAAAATCTCCCACATTAATTGCGGATTTATCTACTTCTTTCATTTTATCAGTTTTTGTTTTGTGCATTTATTTTATATAGACACATATATATCCCCCACCTTTACCAAGGTATAACTGACATATAACACTGGGTAAGTTAAGATGCACAATGTGGGGGCACCTGGGTGGCTCAGATGGTTAAGCATCTGCCTTCGGTTCAGGTCATGATCCCAGGGTGCTGGGATCAAGCCCCACGACCGGCTCCTGGCTCGGCGGGGAGCCTGCTTCTCCCTCTCCCTCTGCCTCTCCCCCTGTTCATGCACTCTCTCTCTCTCTCTCTCTGTATCTCTGTGTCTCAAATGAATAAATAAAAAAAAATCTTAAAAAAAAAAAAAGATGTACAATGTGATTATTTGATACGTGTATATATTGTGAAATGATTACCACAAAGGGTTAATTGACACCTCCATCATTCCATATAATTACCTTTTTGTGGGTATGGTGAAAACAGTTAATCTACTTCCTTACCAACTATCAGTTACATAATTCAGTATTAACTAGAGTCACCATGTTGTACATTAGATTCCCAGAACTTATTCATCTTATATCTAGAAGTTTGTACCCTTTGACCAATATCTCCCCACTTTTCCCATCCCCAAGCCTCTGGCAACCACCATTCTCACTCTGTTTCTGAGTTTGCCTTTTTTAGATTCCACATATAAGTGAGATTGTACAGTATTTGTCTTTCTCTGACTTATTTCACTTGCATAATGCACTCAGGGTCCATCCATGTTGTCACAAATGGCAAGAATTCCTTTCTCATGGCTGAAAACTATTCCATTGTATTTATGAGTGTACACACACACACCACATCTTCTTAATCCATTCTTCTATAGATGGATACTTAGATTGTTTCCATATCTTGGCTATTGTGACTAGTGCTGCAATGAACATGGCAGTGCAGATATGTCTTTGAGATCCTGATTCTATTTCCTTTGGAATATATACCCAGAAATGGAATTGCTGGATAATACTATTTTTACTTTTTGATGAATTTCCATACTGTTTTCCATAGTGGCTGTACCAATTTACATTCTCACCAATGATGTACAAGGGACCCCTTTTCTCCATATCATCACCAACACTTGTTAAGTCTTGCCTTTTTAATAATACTATTCTAACAGGTATGTGGTGATATCTAATACTGATTTTAACTTGCATTTTCCTGATAATTAGTGATGTTGAGTACCTTTTCATGTACATGTTGGCTATTTGTATGTCTTCTTTGGAAAGGTATTTATTCAAAGGTATTGTATGTCTTCTTTGCCTATTTTTTACTATTGAGATTTTTGCTGTTTGAGGTTTTTTGCTATTGAGTTGTAGGAGTTCCTTATATTTTAGATATTAATCCCTTATCCAGGTAGATGGTTTACAAATATTTTCTCAAATCTATAGGTCAACTTTTCATTTTATTTATTTTTCTGTGTGGAAACTTTTATTTATTTTTTATTTTTTTTAAAGATTTTATTTGAGAGAAAGAGCACAAATGGGGAGTAAGGAGGCAGAGGGGTGGGCACGGGAGGGGCAGAGGGAGAGGGAGAGAGAGAATTTTAAACAGGCTCCACAGCCAGGGTGGAGCCAAGGGCACAAGGTTCGATCTCATGACCCTGAATATTTTCACTGAATAGAATATGAGACTGACAGTGGTTTCCTTGAAGTATTTTAAAAATGTTGTTCCACCTACCCATGGCATTCATACTTTCTGATGAGAAATTTTGTTCTTAAAGGTATTGTTTTCCTATATGTAATGCATCAGTATTCCATAAGAAGCTTTCAAGGTTTTTTTTCCTTTGATTCTCAGCAGTTTTATTATGGTCTGTCTCAGCAAAGGTTTCTTTTTAGTTTATCCTTTTTGTGGGATTACAGGCATACCTCATTTTATTGAGCTTTGCAGATCAGGTTTTTTTTTTTTTTTTAAGATTTTATTTGTCCATTTGACAGAGCGAGACACAGTGAGAGAGGGAACACAAGCAGGAGGAGTGGGAGAGGGAGAAGCAGGCTTCCTGCCGAGCAGGGAGCCCGATGCGGGGCTCGATCCCAGGACCCTGGGATCATGACCTGAGCCGAAGGCAGACGCTTAACGACTGAGCCACCAGGCGCCCCTGCAGATCAGGTATTCTTTAAAAATTGAAAGTTTGTGACAAGTCAGTCTTGAACAAATCTATTGGTGCCAAAAAAATTTTTGAACAAAATTTGCTCACTTTGTGTGTCTGTGTTATATTTTGGTTAAGTCTTACGTCAAAATGTTCATTATTATTATATTTGTTGTAGTGATCTGTCATCAGTGATTATGACTCACTGCTCAGATGATGATTAGCATTTTTTAGTGATAAGGTGTTAAGGTATGTATATTTGTTTACACAATGCTATCGCACATTTAACATACTACAGTGTAGTGTAAACATGACTTTTATATGCACCGGGAAACCAAAAAATTCATTTGACTCTCTTTATTGTGACATACTTTATTGTGGCAGTCTGGAACCAAACCCAAAATATCCCAAGGCATGCCCATATCTTTCTTGAATCTGTAAGTTTGTATCTTTTGCCAAATTTGGTAGGTTTTTGGCCATTATTTCTTTAAATATTTTCTCTTCATTGCACTTTCTTCTCTCCTTCTACAATTCAAATGACACAAGTGTTAAACTTTTTGGTATTGTCCCTTAGGTCCTAAAGTTTCTGTTAAATTTTTTTAATCTTTTCTATTGGAGGGGTGCCTGGGTGGCTCAGTCAGTTAAGCATCTTCCTTCGGCTCAGGTCATGATCCTGGAGTCCTAGGATCGAGCCCCATGTTGGGCTCACTGCTCAGCGCTCCTCTCTTTCTCCCTCTCTCTCAAAAAAATATATAAAATCTTCTTTAAAAATCTTTTATGTTGGGGGGTGCCTGGGTGGCTCAGTCGTTAAGCATGCCCCACGTGATGCTCCCTGCTCGGCTGGAAGCCTGCTTCTCCCTCTCCCACTCCCCCTGCTTGTGTTCCTGCTCTCACTGTCTCTCTCTGTGAAATAAATAAAATCTTTAAAATATATATATATTTTATGTTGGATAATTTTTATTGATATATGTTCAAATTCACTTCAATCTTTCCTTTGTTTTCTCCATTTTGTTATTGAGCCCATCAAGTAAGTTTTAATTTTTGTTATTATTTTCCAGTTCTAAAATTTACTTTTGATTCTTTTTTTTATAGCTTCTATTTCTCTGCTTAGTCATTCTCTCAAGAGTATTCACCTTTACTTCCTGAAACATGGTTCTCATAGCATTTGAAAGTCTTTGGTAATTCCAACATGTGTGACCTCAGTGTTGGGTCTTTTATTTTTTTTCCCCCACTGTGAGTTGAAATTTTCTTCATTCTTTGTATGTAGAATACATTTTTGTTTCTTGGACATTTTGAATAATTTTATTCTCTTGGCCTAGATTAAATCCTATGGAAGTTGATAATTTTGGTTGGTTTTAGCAGGCAATTTATTTCCATTCAGCATGCAAGTTCCAAACCACTTTCTGTGCCTTGAGGCTCCAATGTCAGTTCAGTTTTCAAAGCATTTGCAGTGTTGTTATGCTTTATGTGTGCTTCACCCACTATCCATTTTGGGACCCAGATGATGATCTACCTTCTGATTCAGTTCTCAAGGCCTTTCGTATGCTGCCTAGTGTCAAATCTACACATGTACAGCTTGAGAGTGCTCCCTCAAGTCCATACACCTTATGGGACCCCTGACTTGAGTTGCCTCCTCGCCTCTGTCTCCCCAGAACTCTTTAGTTCCCAGAGGTCCCCTTCCTGATCTAGTTAGATCTAAAGAGCTTTAGTTTTCCTATTCTCTTTTTTTTTTTTTTTTTTTTTACACTAGGCTCCACAGCCCACCTGGGACTTCAACTCATGATCCAGAGATCAAGAGTCACATGCTCTACCAACTGAGCCAGCCAGGCACCCCTTTAGTTTTCCTATTCTGCTGTGCCCTTCCCACAGCTAGGTCTTCCTCCAGTGCCAACCAGTAAGAGAATAAAGAGGAAAAAAGTAATGGGATTTCCTCTATTCTATTCAAAACAGACTTTCACTAATAAGGTAGGATTCTCCTTCCTCAGGGTTTAAGTACTTGCTGGCAGCTGCTGCAACTACCACCTGCCCACTAGAGGATTGCAGCTTTCAGGACTATTGTTTGCCTGGGGTGAGACCAGAAAGAAAACAAAAACAACATAAATTTCTTAGACATTACCCCACAAAATCCTCTTCTCCCACTCATTTGACCAGAAAGAGCCTCTCTCGGAGTTCTTTCTATTTGAGCTTGGTGCACAGTTCTGGGATTCAGGTTGTGTTTTAGTCCAGGCAAGAACACTTAACCACCAAATTAGTCAAACTTCCAAATTCTGGTTTCCTTCTCCAGTCTACTAAAATTTACTTTCAGGTTTCTCTAATAGCTGCCCATCCATTCTCTCTAGGATTTTAACTGCATTCAGTGGGAGACACAGGGAAGAATATACTAATTCTATCTTAACTGGTATTGGCTCTTTATTTTTTAAGATTTATTTATTTTAGAGAGAAAGTGCACGTGTGAGTGGGGGAGGGGGGATGACAGAGGGAGAAGTGGGAGAGAGTCCCAAGCAGACTCCCCACCAAGCGCGGAGCCCTTCCTGGGGCTCAATCCCACAACCCCAAGATCATGACCCGAGCCAAAAACCAAGAGTCAGACACTCAACCGACCGAGCCACTTAGGTGCCCCTTCTGTTTGTTTTTTTTAATTTCTTGAGTTTGGATACATCTTGCTTAAGAAGCTGTAAATAGAGTGCAATCATATAAATTATATAAATTTTAAAATGGTGACTGATAAGCAAAGTTCTAGCTCTCAAATCATGATTTCCTCAATTCTTGGTTTCATTGCTAATGTTTTCCTTAGGGTATTTGTATTCATATTCATAAATCTAATTTTTTTTTTAGAAACAATCCTCATCCAGTATGGTTTCAGACTGTTAGCCTTATAGAATTAGCTTGTAAAATTCTTTTACAGATTATCTCTGCAGTTTTTACCTGGTGACTTATTTACGTATTTTTTTAAAAGAGAGATTTTGAACCAAATTTTCATTTTCCCACTACATTTATTAGACGAGGCCAATTTCTACTTTGAGTCAATTTGAAAAAAAAATATTTTATATACATAGTATTACCATGCTATTTTAAAACTCTCCATAAATATATGTGTGCCACCTTATTAAAGCCATTGTATTTTTCATCTTTACATTGATCAAATTTATAAGTCTAGTTTAGATCGGTGTTTTTCCCACAGAAAATAGATGTTTTACTCTTCCTCCATTAACTTCTAACTGTATGAATGGTTTCCTTCTGCTGGATTTAGGTTAATCTGTTCTTTTCCTAGTTTTTTTTTTTTTTAAGATTTTATTTATTTATTTGAGAGAGAGAGACGGAGATAGTGAGAGAGAACATGAGTGGGGAGGAGAGGGAGAAGCAGGCTTCCTGTTGAGGAGGGAGCCCAACGTGGGGCTCCATCCCAGGACCCCGAGATCATGACCTGAGCCAAAGGCAGACGCTTAACCGACTGAGCCACCCAGGTGCCCCCTTTTCCTAGTTTCTTAGGTTTGGATTGCTTTGACAGCTTATCAACTCTCCACTATGTGACAGATACTGTATTAGAACTAGGATTATAAGTGTAATCATGTGAGGCAATATCATTTGTTAGATGGTGACTGTTAAGCAAATAAAAATTCTGGCCCTAAATTTTCATTTCCTGCATTTATTAAAGAGTACTAATTTCCCACAAGATTACTTTCCGAAAATGACTTTGATCACCTCCTACAGGTTTTGATATATAGCAACTCATTATCACTCATATCTGAATGGTATCCTATTTCAACTCTGGTCTTGCCTTTGAATCAAACAAAATATAAATTTCCAAGAGGGTGTTAGAATCACTTCACAGATTACTTTCTAATTGTAAGGATTAAAAAGGACCTTTAAAATGAGAAATTTAACAGTCATCACCTTAACCATATGATCAAATTTAGTATCAATGGTATCAATATGTGCCTCTTAATATATGACAATACAAAATATTTAACATCATTTATGATAAAATATTCTTGCAAAATTGTTTAACCCAAACTCAATCTTTTCTCTACACTTAATTTCCAATGTAGATGGCAGAGTAAGTTAAATGAGAACATTAGGAAACAAACACAACAATCCAAAATATGGAACACCCTACAAGACAAATGCATGGCCTCTAAGAAGAAAAAGCCAGCGTCATGGAAAAAAGGAATAAAGGTAAAGAACAAAACTAGACTAAAAGAGACATATCAACTAAATGTAATTTATGAACCTAGAGTTGATTCTAGATAAAAAGAAAAATAAATAGCTATTAAAGTCAATCTTGGGACAACTGGGAAAATTTGAACATGCATCACTTGACATATTTTAGAAGGTGTGATTATATTATGGTTATGTAGAAAATTATAGGAAGATAAAGCAAATATGACAAACTGTTAGCTTTTTCTTTTTTTTAATTTGACAGAGAGATAGTGAGAGTGGGAACACAAGCAGGGGGAGTGGGAGAGGGAGAAGCAGGCTTCCCACCAAGCAGGGAGCCCAACGTGGGGCTTGATCCCAGGACCCTGGGACCATGACCTGAGCCGAAGGCAGATGCTTAACGACTGAGCCACCCAGGCACCCCTAAACTGTTAGCTTTTAAACTGGGTGGGGGTTGGATGGTAAATGCCTGTTCATTATCCTTTTCAACTTTTCTGTGTTTGGAAGTTTTCGTAATGACAAGATGGGCAAGTTTAATGGGCACTTTTCTCCGTTATCCTTTTGATAATTTCTAATAAATTTTGAATTCTAAGAAGATAGTGTAGATTATAGAATACATGTTATTTGGACTTGACTGCAAACTGTATAATACCCTTTTCTACTTCTTCAGCAATGAGCTATATTCTCAATATATATTTACAGCCATTAATTCCAGAGTATTCCAG
The DNA here is from genome assembly GCF_964656455.1 of Halichoerus grypus. NCBI lineage: Eukaryota > Metazoa > Chordata > Mammalia > Carnivora > Phocidae > Halichoerus > Halichoerus grypus. Next base: position 45,356,724 of record NC_135726.1, on the reverse strand, counting down.
GATTAATTTCCTGTTGCAACTTAGGAATGAAGTTGTCTCACATGTTATTTTTTTTAAGTTTATTTATTTATTTAGTAATCTCTACACCCAATGTGGGGCTTGAACTCACAACCCCAAGATCAAGAGTTGTGTGCTCTTCTGACTAAGCCAGTCATGTGCCCCCATGTTCTTTATATTCTACTATACTTTATTCAGAATCAATTATTTGAAGTTCAATAGGAGGTGGGTAGTGATTGGAGGCTTTCTAAGTTCATTACCAATATAGATTCTTTCATAAGAATTCACTAACAGTTATGCTATTATTACCAGAAGAACAGTAGCTAATCTTTAGTTGCCAAATAATCTTACAAGGGTTTACAGGAGTTAATCCTCACAAAAACACTATCAGATAGGTATTAACTTCACCATTTTACAACTGAGGCACAGAGCTAATAAGTATATTGTTGAATATCTTGAAGATGATGATAGGCTAAGTATGTGCTGTGACTTAAGGCTTTCCTTCAGTTCCACAACTGATAGAGTAAGAAATTCTTCTCTAGTGTGAATCTGCTAACATCCAACAGGAACTGAGTGATTTTAGAAATCTTGTATATTCAATAGATTTAAGACACCTGGTATGAAATTTTTTATGCCAAATTAAGTTGTAAGATTGACCCCCCCGCCCCCGGAAAAGGGTTTCCTAAACATTTTCCCCTAGTATGAATAATATTCTATGAATAATGGAGTAAAAGTACTTTCATATGTACTCAATAAGGTTATGAATTCTCAGATTTGATAGTGGCATGAATATTGGGCCTTCATACATTTCTCACCTTTTTAGAGTTTTTCATCATTATAAATTCTCTGATGCTCAATAAGGTATAAACAAAATCTAAAGGCATTCCCACATTCTTTACATTCACAGGGTTTCTCCTTAGTGTACATTCACTGATGTACATTTTATCTAAAGGCCTTCCCACATCACTCCTCACTTATAGAATTGGTTTCTCAGCATTGTGAAATATCTGATGATCTGTAAGGATTTAATGAAGTTGAAAGGCTTTTCCATATACCTTCAACCGAATTTCTTGTTAGTATGCATTTTTTGATGTTGATTAAATGTTGAATTCCATCTATAGGCATTCTCACATTCCTTATATTTGTAGGGTTTCTCTTTAGTATTCTCTTTAGTGTACATAGTGATGTTGGGTAAGCTGAATTCTGTCTAAAGACCTTGCCACATTTCTTACATTCACAGGGCTTCTCACTAGTATGTATACTGTGATGACCTTTAAGGTGTGAATGCAGTCTAAAGGCTTTCCTACATTCCTTACATTCATAAGATTTCTCACCTTTATGAATTTTAGATGTCAATTGAGTTGTTCATGCAATATAAATGGTTTTTCACATTCCTTATATTCATAGGGTTTTTCATCAATATGAATTTTCTGGTGTACTCTAAAGTATCTCAAAGAGCTGAAGGTCTTCTCACAGTCCTGACATTTACAGCGTTTCTCACCAAAATGAGTATGCTGGTATATATATATATTTTTTAAGATTTTATTTATTTATTTGACAGAGAGAGACACAGCGAGAGAGGGAACACAAGCAGGGGGAGTAGGAGAGGGAGAAGCAGGCTTCCCACGGAGCAGGGAACCTGATGCGGGGCTCGATCCCAGGACTCTGGGATCATGACCTGAGCCGAAGGCAGACGCTTAACCGACTGAGCCACCCAGGCACCCCAGTATGCTGGTATATTTTAAGGTCTTTGCCAAAATTAAAAGCTTTCCTACAGTCTTTACTTTTTTTTTTTTAAAGATTTTATTTATTTATTTGAGAGAGACACAGTAAGAGAGGGAACACAAGCAGGAGGAGTGGGAGAGGGAGAAGCCGGCATCCCGCTGAGCAGGGAGCCCGAAGCAGGGCTCGGTCCCAGGACCCTGGGATCATGACCTGAGCCGAAGGCAGACGCTTAATGATTGAGCCACCCAGGCACCCCACATTCTTTACTTTTATAGGGTTTCACACTACTATGAATTTTAGATGTTGAGTGAGATGCTGATGTATTCTAAAGGCCTTCCCACATTCCTTACATTAATAGGGTTTTTCACCAGTATGAATTTTCTGGTGTACTCTTACATACCTGCCCAAACTAAAAGTCTTTCCACATTCATAGGATTTCTCACCAGGATGAGTACTTTGGTATACTCTAAGATCTCTGCCAAAACTAAAAGCCTTCCCACATTCTAGACATTTATAGGTTTTCAGATGTTGAGTTCTCCATGAAGCTTAAAGGCCTTCCCACATTCCTTACATACATGCATAAGAATTTTTTTTTTAACAGATGTTTATTTATTTGTCAGAGAGAGAGTGCACAAGCAGAGGGAGTGGGAGAGGGAAAAGCAGGCTCCCCGCTGAGCAAGGAGCCTGATGCCCAGACTCAATCCCAGGACCCTGGGATCATGACCTGAGCTGAAGGCAGATGCTTAACTGAGCCACCGAAGCACCCCATGATGTAGTGATTTTTAATATAAATAAATAAAATAATGGTGGAATTACAATCAATGCTTTATTAAATTCAATCAAATGTATTTTTTAAATAAGCTTACTAAGCCTTTTTGTTTTTATTATTTTTTTTTTTAAGATTTTTTATTTATTTGTTTGAGACAGAGGCAGAGACAGAGCACAAGCAGGGGGAGAGGCAGAGGAAGAAGCCACTTCCCACTAAGCTGGGAGCCCAACATGGGGCTCAATCCCAGGACCTGGAGATCATGACCTGAGCCGAAGGTAGACTCAACCATCTGAGCCAGCCAGGCCCCTCTCTTTTATTTATTTGTTCTTTAATTTTTTTTTTTTTTTAAGATTTTATTTATTTATTTGACAGAGAGAGACACAGCGAGAGAGGGAACACAAGCAGGGGGAATGGGAGAGGGAGAAGCAGGCTTCCCACTGAGCAGGGAGCCCGATGTGGGGCTCGATCCCAGGACTCTGGGATCATGACCTGAGCCGAAGGCAGACGCTTAACCGACTGAGCCACCCAGGCGCCCTCTTTTATTTATTTTTTTAAGATTTTATTTATTTGAGGGGCACTTGGGTGGCTCATTCGCTGGGCATCTGCCTTCGGTTCAGGTCGTGAGCCCAGGGTTCTGGGATCGCGCCCCACATCGGGCTCCCTGCTCAGCGGGAAGCCTGCTTCTCCCTCTCCCCCTGCTTGTGTTCCCTCTCTTGTGCTGTCTCTCTCTGTCAAATAAATAAATAAAATCTTAAAAAAAAAAAAAAAGAATTAAAAAAAAGATTTTATTTGAGAGACAGAACACGAGCTGGGGGAGGGGCAGAGGGAGAGGGATAAGCAGACTCCCCGCTGAGCAGGGAGCCCGCTGCTGGTCTCGATCCCAGGACCCTGAGATCACGACCTGAGCTAAAGGCAGACGCTTAACCTTAACTGAGCCATCCAGGTGCCCCAATTCAATCACATGTATTAAAAAAAAAAATGCAAAAAATAAATAAAACAAGAAAGTTCTTAGAAAGAATTCAGAACCGGGGCGCCTGGGTGGCTCTGTCGTTAAGCGTCTGCCTTCGGCTCAGGTCATGGTTCCAGGATCCTGGGATCAAGCCCCACATCGGGCTCTCTGCTCGGCAGGAAGCCTGCTTCTCCCTCTCCCACTCCCCCTGCTTGTGTTCCCTCTCTCACTGTGTCTCTCTCTGTCAAATAAATAAATAAAAATTAAAAAAAAACAAAAACCACACAATAAAAGAAAGAATTCAGAACCATAGGTCGCCTGGGTGGCTCAGTCAGTTAAGCATCTGCCTTCAGCTCAGGTCATGATCCTAGGGTCCTGGGATGGAGCCCCTTGTGGGGCTCCCTGCTCAGTGGGGAGCCTGCTTCCCCCTCTCCCTCTGTCCCCCCACTTGTGCTCTTGCTCTCTCTCTGAAATAAATAAATAAAATCTTTTAAAAAAAGAGGGGGGGCGCCTGGGTGGCTCAGTCGTTAAGCATCTGCCTTTCGGCTCAGGTCATGATCTCAGGGTCCTGGCCTCCCTGCTCAGGGGAAAGCCTGCTTCTCCCTCTCCCACTCCCCCTGCTTGTGTTCCCTCTCTCGCTGTGTCTCTCTCTGTCAAATAAATAAATAAAATCTTTAAAAAAAAAAGAGGGAGAGAGAGAAAGAAAGAATTCAGAACCTGAAAGATGAACATAAAAATTGTGAATGTTTCAAAAAGAGAAAAAGCTGTGTGCTTACAAGAGAATAAGAATCAGATTAATCAGACTTTCATCAGTTACAAATATGTGAGGAAAACTAAATCTTTTATTTATTTTATTTTTTTTGAAAGATTTTACTTATTTGACAGAGAGAGACACAGCAAGAGAGGGAACACAAGCAGGGGGAGTGGGAGAGGGAGAAGCAGGCTCCCCACCGAGCAGGGAGCCCGATGCGGGGCTCGATCCCAGGAAGGAAAATAATTTTGCATTTAGAACCCCATACTTTGCAAAACAGAAGGGGAATCTAAGCAGAATAAAGAAATCTCTGAGTGCCGACAGAAAATGAATATCCAACTTTTAATCAGGAATTAGACATCTGAAATCAGAGGGGGAGACGAACCATGAGAGACTATGGACTCTGAGAAACAAACTGAGGGTTCTAGAGGGGAGGGGGGTGGGGGGATGGGTTAGCCTGGTGATGGGTATTAAAGAGGGCACGTTCTGCATGGAGCACTGGGTGTTATACGCAAAAATGAATCATGGAACACTACATCAAAAACTAATGATGTAATGTATGGTGATTAACATAACATAAAAAAAAAAAAAAGAATTAGACATCTGCCGGACGCCTGGGTGGCTCAGTCATTAAATGTCTGCCTTCGGCTCAGGTCATGATCCCAGGGTCCTGGGATCAAGCTCCGCATCGGGCTCCCTGCTCCTTGGGAGGCCTGTTTCTCCCTCTCCCACTCCCCGCTGCTTTTGTTCCTTCTCTCGCTGTGTCTCTCTCTGTCAAATAAATAAATAAAATCTTAAAAAAAAAAAAAAAAGAATCAGACATCTGAAGAAGCAGATAAACATGAGCCATAAACCAGAAAAATATCCATTCATAGAAATAGATGCAAGAGACAGAGATAATAGAAACATCACACAAAAATGTCAAAAACAGTTACTATAAATAAGATCCAATGTACAGGAAAACATGAACTTGATATTTTTTTTAACCAAAATGGACAGAACAGATGAAAACAGAATATCTCAGTATTTCCATACATTCTGTATGGAACTAACAGCCGATTAGACATTGTAGCAGAAAAGGTCCAGTGAACTTGAACAACATAGCAACAGAAACTATCTAGAACAAAGCTCAGAGGGAAAAAAAAAAAAACCTGAAAAAACAAAACAAAAACAGCAATAATTACCTTTGGGATGATACCAAGAAGTCCAGCATATGTGTAACTGGAGTCTAAGAAGGAGCAAAAAGAAGGTGAACAGAAACAACCTTTCAAGAAATAATGTCCAGCTTTAAAATATTTTGATTAAAAAATATAAAAACCCCATAGATACCAGAATCTGAACAAACCCCAAACAGAAGAAACAAATGGACACACACACACAGAGGCACATCATAATATGTTGCTGAAACACAGTGATAAAGAAAAAAATTTTTAAAGGAGCCAGAGGAAAAAAGATATCTAGATATTTTGCATACAAAGGAGCAAAGAACTATAGTTGACTTTTCATTAGAAACTACACAAGTTAGAAGACAAAATTGTCAACCTAGAACATTATACACAGTAAAAAATATCCTTCAAAAGTGTAGATGAAATAAAGACTTTTTTAGACAAACAAAAGCTGAGAATTCACTGTTGGCATACCTGCACTTCAAGAAATATTAAAGGAAATTTACTGAGCAGAAAGAAAATACTAACAGCTAGATATTTGGATCTACACCATGATGTGGAAAACATGGGAAGTGATAAACATGAGGGTAAAATTTCACTGCTTAAAGGAAACACATATACATGTAAAATATATGACAAAAATAGCACACAGAATGGGAGAGGGGAAATGGAAATGTACTGCTGTTAGGTTCTTAAACTGTATGTGGAATAGTATAATATTATTTGAATTAAAACTGTGGTATGTTAAAGATGGTACTATGGCCATTATAGCAAGCCCTAAAGAAAATACAAAAACAAAGAGGTATAACTAATAAGCCATGGTGGAATAAAATGGAATCACAAAACAAACAAACAAACAAACAAACAAAAACAGATGGAACAAACAAAACCAATGGCAAGATGGTAGAATTAAGTCCAACCACAGTGGTAATTACTTTAAAACATAATGATTTAAACCAGGGGTCGTCAACCTTTATGTGTAAAGGGCCAGGTACTAACTGTTTTAGGTTTTGGGAGCCATATGGTCTCTGCCATAACTATTCAACTATTCAGTTGCAGCATGAAAGCACTACAAACATGTAAACAAATCTGATGACTGTATTCCAACAAAACTTTATAAAAACAGGTGGCAGGGGCGCCTGGGTGGCTCAGATGGTTAAGCGTCTGCCTTCGGCTCAGGTCATGATCCCAGGGTCCTGGGATCGAGCCCCACATCAGGCTCCTGGCTCAGCGGGGAGCCTGCTTCTCCCTCTTTGTCTGCCTCTGCTCATGCTCTTTCTTTCTGTATCTCTGTGTCTCAAATGAATAAATAAAATTAAAAAAAATAAATAAATTAAAAAATAAATAAATAAATAAAAACAGGTGGCAGGCCGGATTTAGTCCAGGAACCAGTTTGCCAATTCCTGGTCTTAACACTCCAATTAAAAGGCAGAGATTGTCAGATTGGATAAAAGTATAAGACCAAACTATAAACGGTCTAAAAGATAGCCACTTTAAATATAAACATATAGACAGTTTAAAATATAGGACAAGAAGGGCTCCTGGGTGGCTCAGTTGGTTAAGCATCTGCCTTCGGCTCAGGTCATGATCCCAGGGTCCTGGGATTGAGCCCTGCATTTGGCTCTCTGCTCAGTGGAAAGCCTGCCTCTCCCTCTCCCTCTGCCTGCTGCTCTGCCTGCTTGTGCTCTCTCTCTCTCCCCCTCTCTGCCAAATAAATAAAATCTTTAAAAAATACTATATAAAATATAGAAAAATATATAACATGCAAACTAATCATAAAAAGGCAGGAGTGGCTATATTAATATGAGACAAAGTAGACTTCAGAACAAGGAATATTACCAGGAACAAAAAATTTTGTAATGTAAAACGGGACAAAAAATCCTAATATATATGTACCTAATAACAGAGTTCCAAAATATGTAAAGCAAAAACAGAACTGGAAAAAAAAAAAATAGAGAAATCTATCATTACAGCTGGAGATTTCAACATACTTCTCTTATTGATAGGACAAGCAGACATAAAATCAATAAAAATAAAGAAGAGTTGACCAACTCTGTCAATCACCTTGACATTTATAGAATACTGTTTTCAACAACAGCAGAATACATATTCTTTTCAGCAGCATGTAAAACATTCATCACAAAACACCATATTTGGGGCCATAAAGCAAGTCCTTATAAATTTAAAGGCTTGGAATATATTCTCTGAGCACAAAAGAATTAAGCCTGAAATCAGTAATAAAAATATTTTAAAAATCTACAAAATGATTGATATTCAAACATCATATTTCTGAAGAATCCATAGGTTAAAGAAGAAATCATGAGGGGGGCGCCTGGGTGGCTCAGTCGTTAAGCGTCTGCCTTCAGCTCAGGTCATGATCCCAAGGTCCTGGGATCAAGCCCCGCATCGGGCTCCCTGCTCTGCAGGAAGCCTGCTTTTCCCCCTCCCACTCCCCCTGCTTGTGTTCCCTCTCTAGCTGTGTCTCTCTCTGTCAAATAAATAAATAAAATCTTTAAAAAAAAAAAAAGAAAAAAAGAAATCATGAGGAAAAATTAAACTTTTGACCCAATAAAGAAAATAGGGCATACTAAAATTTGTAAGAGGCAGCTGAATAAAACTACATAGAAGGGACGGAGATTTCTAGCTTCAAATTCCTGTATTACAAAATTTAAAAAGTTATCAAAATAAATGATCTAAGAAAGAAACTATTTAAAAAGTGCATATTAAACCCAACGCAGAGAAAAATAACAGCATGGAAATCAGTGAAAGAGAACAGTAGAGATATAGAGAAAAATCAATTAAAAATTAATTCGTTCTACAGGAAGAAATAGAAAATTTGAACAGATCCATAACCAGCAAAGAAATTGAATCAGTAATCAAAAATCTCCCAACAAACAAAAGTCCAGGGCCTGATGGCTTCCCAGGAGAATTTTACCAAACATTTAAAGAAGAGTTAATACCTATTCTTCTCAAACTGTTCCAAAAAATAGAAATGGAAGGAAAACTCCCAAACACATTCTACAAGGCCAGCATTACCTTGATTCCAAACCAAAGACCACACTAAAAAGGATAATTAAAGGCCAATATCCCTGATGAACATGAATGCAAAAATTTTCAACAAGATACTAGCAAACCGAATCCAACAGTACATTAAAACAATTATTCACCACGATCAAGTGGGATTTATTCCTGGGCTGCAAGGGTGGTTCAATATTTGCAAATCAATCAACGTGACATACCACATTAATAAAAGGATAAGAACCATACAATCCTGTCAAGAGATGCAAAAAAAACATTTGACAAATACACTATTGATTCTTGATAAAAACCCTCAACAAAGTAGGGATAGATGGAACATACCTCAACATCATAAAGGCCATATACGAAAGACCCACAGTTAATATCATCCTCAGTGGGGAAAAAAATGAAAGCCTTTCCCCTATGATCAGGAACAAGACAAGGATGTCCACTCTCACCATTGTTATTTAACATAGTACTGGAAGTCTTAGCCTCAGCAATCAGACAACAAAAAGAAATAAAAGGAATCCAAATTAGCAAGGAAGAAGTCAAACTTTCACTACTTGCAGATGACATGATACTCTACGTAGAAAACCTGAAAGACTCCACCAAAAAATTGCTAGAACTTATACATGAATTCAGCAAAGTTTCAGGATATAAAAACAATGTACAGAAATCGGTTGCACCATTACAGAGCAGCAGAAAAAGAAATCAAGGAATCGATCCCATTTGCAATCGCACCAAAAACAATAAGATACCTAGGAATAAACCTAACTAAAAGATCTTTACTCTGAAAACTATACAACACTTATGAAAGAAATTGGAGACGTCACAAAGAAATGGAAAAATATTCCATGCTCATGGATTGGAAGAACAAATATTGTCAAAATGTCTATACTACCCAAAGCAATCTACACATTTAATGAAATCCCTATCAAAATGCCACGAGCATTTTTCACAGAGCTAGAACAATCCTAAAATTTGTATGGAACCACAAAAGACCCTGACTAGTCCAAGCAATCCTGAAAGAGAAAAACAAAACTGGAGGCATCACGATTCCAGATTTCAAGCTGTATTACAAAGCTGTAGTCATCAAGACAGTATGGTACTGGGTGCCTGGGTGGCTCAGTTGATTAAGCGACTGCCTTCAGCTCAGGTCATGATCCGGGAGTCCCTGGATCGAGTCCCGCATCGGCCTCCCTGCTTGGCAGGGAGTCTGCTTCTCCCTCTGACCCTCCCCCCTCTCATGTGCTCTCTCTCATTCTCTCTCTCTCAAATAAATAAATAAAATCTTTAAAAAAAAAAAAAACAGACAGTATGGTACTGACACAAAAACAGACACATAGATCAATGGAACAGAGTACAGATCCCAGAAGTGAACCCACAACGCTATGGTCAACTAATCTTCGACAGAGCAGGAATGAATATATGCAACAAATGGTGTTGGGAGCAACATGCAGAAGAATGAAACTGGACCACCTTCTTACACCATACACAAAAATAAATTCAAAATGGATTAAAGACCTAAATGTGAGACAGGAAACTATCAAAATCCTAGAGGAGAACACAGGCAGAAACCTCTTTACTTCAGCCATAGCAACTTCTTACTAGATATGTCACCGGACGCAAGGAGACAAAAGCAAAAATGAACTACTGGGACTCCATCAAGTTAAAATGCTTCTGCACAGTGAGGGAAACAATCATCAAAACTAAAAGGCAGCCTACAGAATGGGAGAAGATATTTGCAAATGATGCATCTGATAAAGGGTTAGTATCAAAAAATCTATAAAGAACTTATCAAACTCAACCCCCCAAAAACAAATAATCCAGTTAAGCAACGGACAGAAGACACGAAGAGACATTTTTCCAAAGAAGACATCCAGATGGCTCATAGACACATGTAAAAGATGCTCAACATCACTCATCATCAGGGAAATACAAATCAAAACCACAATGAGATACCACCTCATGCCTGTCAGAATGGCTAAAGATAACAACACAAGAAACAAGCTGTTGGTGAGGATGCAGAGAAAGGGGAGCCCTCTTGCACTATTGGTGGGAATGCAAACTGGTGCAGCCACTCTGGAGAACAGTATGGAGGTTCCTCAAAAAACTAAAAATAGAACTACCAGCAATTACACTACTAGGTATTGACCCAAAGGATACAAAAATACAGATTCAAAGCAGTACATGCACCTGATGTTCATAGCAGCATTATCAACAACAGCCAAACTATGGAGACAGCTCAAATGTCCATTGACTGATGAATGGATAAAGAAGATGTAGTGTGGGATGCCTGGGTGGCTCAGTCGGTTAAGCATCTGCCTTCAGCTCAGGTCATGATCCCAGGGTCCTGGGACCGAGTCCCACATCAGGCTCAGCGAGGAGCCTGCTTCTCCCTCTGCCTGCCGCTCCCCCTGCTTGTGCTCTCTCTCTCTGACAAATAAATGAAATCTTTTTTTTTTAATTAATTAATTAATTTTTTTATTTGCAAGAGAGAGAATGAGAGAGAGCACGAGAGGGAGGAGGGTCAGAGGGAGAAGCAGACTCCTCGCTGAGCAGGGAGCCCGATGTGGGACTCGATCCCGGGACTCCAGGATCATGACCTGAGCCGAAGGCAGTCGCCCAACCAACTGAGCCACCCAGGCACCCTAAATAAATAAAATCTTAAAAAAAAAAAAAAAAAAAAAGGAAGATGTAGATGTAGCGTATATACAATGGAATATTACTCAGCTGTCAAAAAGAATGAAATCTTGCCATTTGCAATGACATGGATAGAGCTAGAGTGTATTATGCTAAGTGAAATAAGTCAGTCAAAGAAAGACAAATACCATATAATCTCACTCATATGTGGAATTTAAGAAAGAAAACAGATGAACATATAGGAAGGTGGGAAAGAAAAAAAAAAAGGAGAGAGGGAAACAAACCATAAGAGACCCTTAACGATAGAGAACAAACTGAGGGTTGATGGAGGAAGGGATGGGCTAGATGGATATTGGGTATTAAAGAGGGCATTTGTTGGGATGAGCACTGGATGTTGTATGTAAGTGATGAATCTCTGAATTCTACTCCAGAAACCAATATTGCACTGTATGTTAACTAAAATTTAAATGAAAAAAAATTGGTTCTAAAAAAATTCTTTGGAAAGATTAATAAAATTGATAAACCTCTACTAGACTGGTCAAGAGAAAAGAGAACACAAAATTACCAATATCAGAAATTAAAATGTGGACATCAAAACTAGTTTAAAAAAGCAGATATGGGGTGCCTGGGTGGCTCAGTCAGTTAAGCGTTTGCCTTCGGCTCAGGTCATGATCTCAGGGTCCTGCGATCGAGCCCCAGGTCAGGCTCCCTGCTCAGTGGGGAGTCTGCTTCTCCTTCTCCCTCTCCCACTGCTTGTGCGCTCTTTCCGTGTCAAATAAATAAAATCTTTTTTAAAAATAAAGGGATGCCTGGGTGGCTCAGTTGGTTAAGCGTCTGCCTTCGGCTCAAGTCATGATCCCAGGGTCCTGGGACTGAGTCCCACATCGGGCTCCTTGCTCGGCAGGGAACCCATTTCTCCCTCTCCCTCTGCCTCTTCCCCTGCTTGAGCTCTCTCTCTCTCTGACAAATAAATAAATAAAATCTTTTAAAAATAAATATAATATAATATAATATAAATAAATAAATAGGGAAGTTTACAGCAATAGAAGCCTCTCTCAAGAAACAAGAAAAATCTCAAATAAACAATTGCACAATAGACCTTTAGGAGCTAGAAAAAAGAATAAACAAAACCCAAAACAAGTAGAAGGAAGCAAATGTAATAAAGATTAGAGCAGAAATAGGGGCGCCTGGGTGGCTCAGTCGGTTGAGCGTCTGCCTTCGGCTCAGGTCATGATCTCAGGGTCCTAGGATCGAGCCCCATGTCAGGCTCCCTGCTCAGCTGGAAGGCTGCTGCTGCTTCTCCCTCTCCCACTCCCCCTGCTTGTGTTCCCTCTCTCACTGTGTCTCTGTCAGATAAATAAATAAAATCTTAAAAAAAAAAAAGATTAGAGCAGAAATAAACAAAATAGAAACTAAAAAAGCAATAGAACAGATCGTTGAAACCAGAAGCTCGTTCACTGAAAATATCAACAAAATTGATAAACCTTTAACCAGATTCATGAATTTTTTAAAAAGGAGAGAGGATTCGAATAAACAAAATTAGAAATGAAAGAGGAGAAATAACATAATAAAAGATTATAAATATAAATAAATAAAAGATTATGAGACTATTATGAAAAATTATTTGCCAACAAATTGGAAAACCTAAAAGAAATGGATAAATTCCTAGAAATATATAAGCTCCCGAAATTGAATCAGGAATAGAAAATTTGAACAGACCAATTACTAGCAATGAAATTGATTCAGTAATCAAAAAACTCCCAACAAAGGAAAGTCCAGGACCAGACAGTTTCACAGGTAAATTCTATCAAACATTTAAAGAAGAATTAATACCTATTCTTCTCAAACTATTCCAAAAAATAGAACAGGAAGGAAAGCTTCCAAATTCATTCTATGAGGCCAGCATTACCCTGATACCAAAACCAGATAAAGACACTACAAAAAAAGAGAACTACAAGCCAGTATCTCTGATGAACATAGATGCAAAAATCCTCAATAAAGTATTAGCATACTGGCCGCTTCCGCGGGCAGGGTCTGGGGGAGGGGCGGCAGGTGCCATGTCCGGCCGCGAAGGTGGCAAGAAGCCCCTGAAGCAGCCCAAGAAGCAGGCCAAGGAGATGGACGAGATAAGGCATTCAAGCAGAAACAGAAAGAGGAGCAGAAGAAACTTGAGGAGCTAAAAGCGAAGGCCGGGGGGAAGGGCCCCCTGGCCACAGGTGTAATTAAGAGATCTGGCAAAAAGTAAGCTGTTCCTTGTGCCCGAGGCAATGATGATCCTTAATTCCATTCCTGTTTAAACATCTGGATTCCCTGTCATAGCATCTGTTGCTACCTATAGCTGGAATGAAGTGTTGTCTTAGATCCTGTTGTACATTTAAGAATAAACTTCTGTAAAAAAAAAAAAAATAAAATAATGATAAAACAAAAACAAAAAAATATTAGCAAACTGAATCCAACAATACATTAAAAATCAGTTACCACTATCAAGTGGGATCTAATCCTGGGATGCAAGGGTGGTTCAATATTTGTAAATCAATCAATATAATAAATCACCATCAACAAGAGAAAAGATAAAAACCCTATGATCATTTCAATAGATAAAAAGTATTTGACAAAGTACAACATCCATTCATGATAAAAACCCTCAACAAAGTAGGTATAGAGGGAACATACCTCAACATAATAAGGGCCATATACAAGTAACCCACAACTAACATCATACTCAACAGTGAAAAATGGAAAGCTTTTCCCCTAAGATCAGGAACAAGACAAGGATGTCCACTCTCAACATTTTTATTCAACATAGTACTGGAAGTCCTAGCCACAGCAATCAGACAACAAAAAAGAAATAAAAGGCATCCAAATCGGTAAGAAGTAAACCTTTCACTATTTGAAAATGATGTGATACTATATATAGAAAACCTGGAAGACTCCACCAAAAAACTACCTGAACTGATAAATGAATTCAGTAAAGTGGCAGGACACAAAATCAAAATACTATTGTATTTCCATACACTAATAATGAAGCAGCAGAGAGAAATTTAAAAAATGGTCCCATTTATAATTGCACCAAAAATAATAAAATACTTAGGAATAAACTTAACCAAGGAGTTTAAAAGATTTATACTCTGAAAACTATAAAACACTGATGAAAGAAACTGAAGATGACACAAAGAAATGAAAAGATATTCCATGCTCATGGACTGGAAGAACAAGTACTATTAAAATGTCTATACTATACCCAAAGCAATCTACAGATTTAATGCAATTGCCATCAAAATACCAAGAGCATTCTTCATAGAACTAGAACAAATAATCCTAAAATCCATGTGTATGGAACCACAAAAAAAAAAAAAAAAAATAGCCAAAGTAATCTTGAAAAAGAACAAAACTGCAGGAATTACAATCTCAGATTTCAAGATATCCTACAAAGCTGTAGTAATCAAAACAGTATGGTACTGGCATAAAAACAGAAACATACATAGATCAATAGAACAGAACAGAGAGCCCAGAAATAAACCCATGATTATATGGTCAATTAACCTTTGAAAAAGGAGGCAAGAATATATAATGGGAAAAAGACAGTTCCTTCAACAAATGGTATTGGGAAAACTGCACAGCTACATGCAACAGAATGAAACTGGACCACTTTCTTACACCACACACAAAAATAAATTCAAAATGGATTAAAGACCTAAATATGAGACCTGAAACCACAAAAATCCTAAAAGAGAACACAGGTAGTAATTTCTCTGACATTGGCCATAGCAACATTTTTCTAGATAGGCCTCCTAAGGCAAGGGAAACAGAAGCAAGAATAATGTATTGTAACTGGGGCACCTGGCTGGCTCAGTCGGTGGAGCATGTGGCTCTTGATCTCAGGGTTGTGAGTTTGAGCTCCACACTGGGTGTGGAAATTGCTTAAAAACAAAATCTTTAAAAATAATAATTTATTATGCCAAAGTAAAAACTTCTACACAGCAAAGGAAACAATGAAACTAAAAGACAACCCACCAAATGGGAGAAGATATTTGCAAATGACATATCTGATAAAGGGTTAGTATTCAAAATATATAAAGAACTGATACAACTCACACCCAAAAAACAAATAATCCAATTTTAAAAAGGGCAGAAGAGGGCGCCTGGGTGGCTCAGTTGGTTAAGCGACTGCCTTCGGCTCAGGTCATGATCCTGGAGTCCCTGGATCGAGTCCCACATCGGGCTCCCTGCTCGGCAGGGAGTCTGCTTCTCCCTCTGACCCTCCCCCCTCTCATGTGCTCTCTCTCATTCTCTCTCTCTCAAATAAATAAATAAAATCTTTAAAAAAAATAAAAAAAATAAAAAAATAAAAAATAAAAAGGGCAGAAGACATGAACAGATATTTCTCCAAAGAAGACATACATACAGATGGCCAACAGACACATGAAGATGCTCAACATCACTGGTCATCAGAGAAATGCAAATCAAAACCATAATGAGATATCACCTCACACCTGTCAGAATGGCTAAAATGAAAAACACAAGAAACAGCAAGTGTTGGTAAGGATGTGGAGACAAAGGAACTCTTATGCACTGTTGGTTGGAATGCACACTGGTGCAGTCACTGTGGAAAACAGTATGAAGGTTCCTCAAAAAATTAGAAATAGGCTCCTGGGTCATTCAGTCGGGTGGACATTCAACTCTTGATTTTGGCTCTGGTCATGATCTCAGGGTCATGGGGTTGAGCCCTGTGTGGTGCTCCACCCTCAGCAGGGAGTCTGCTGCTGGAGATTCTCTCCCTCTGCTCCTCCCCCTGCTCGTGTTCTCTCTCTCATAAATAAATAAATATATTTTTTAAAGATTTTATTTATTTATTTCACAGAGAGACACAGCATGAGAGGGAACACAAGCAGGGGGAGTGGGAGAGGGAGAAGCAGGCCTCCCGTGGAGCAGGGAGCCCAACTCAGGGCTCGATCCCAGGACTCTGGGATCATGACCTGAGCCAAAGGCAGATGCTTAATGACTGAGCCACCCAGGTGCCCCAATAAATAAGTATTTTTTAAAAATTAGAAATAGAATTACCATATGACTCAGTAATTCCACTACTGGGTATTTACCCAGAGAATACTAATTTAAAAAGATATATGCACCCCTATGTTTACTGCAGCATTATTTACAATAGCCAAATTATGGAAATGTCTAATGATAGATAAGGAAGATGTGGTGTGTATACACACACACACACACACACACACACATGCACACACACAATGGAATATTACTCAACCATAAAAAAAGAATGAAATCTTGACATTTGCAACAACATGGATAGATCTAGAGGGTATAAAGCTAAGTGAAATAAGTCAGTCAGAGAAAGACAAATACCATATGATTTCACTCATATGTGAAATTTAAGAAACAAAACAAACGAACAAAAGGGACAAACCAAAAAACAGCTTCTTAACTACAGAGAACAAACAGATGGTTACCAGAGGGGAGGTGGGTGAAGGGTTGGGTGAAATAGTTGAAAGGGATTAAGAGCACACTTATCTTGAGAGCACTGAATAATGTAGAGAATTGATGAATCACTATATTGTACACCTGAAACTAATTAACACTGAATGTTAATTATACCAGAATTAATTTTTTTTAAAGAAATGCAGGAAACCCTGCCATTTGCAACAACACAGATGGACATTGAGGGCATTATGCTAAATGGAATAAGTCAGAGAAAGAAACTGTATAATCTCACTTATATGTGGAAATCTTAAAAAAATTAAAAAATTAAAAAACTGAACTCGAGATACAGAGAATAGATTGGTGTTTCCAGATGTGGGAAGCTGGGAAGGCAAAATGGGTGACAGTGGTCAAAAGGTATAAACTTCCAGTTATAAAATGAGTAACTCCTAGGGATGTAATATATAGCATGTTGACTATAGTTAATAACTTTGTTGTAAACACTATTTGAAAGTTGCTAAGAGAGTAGATCTTAAAAGTTCTCATCATAAGAAGAAAAAAATTTATTAACTATGTGTGGTGATGGGGACGCCTGGGTGGCTTAGTCAGTTAAGTGTCTGCCTTTGGCGCAGGTCATGATCCCAGGGTCCTGGGTTCGAGACCTGCATCAGGCTCCCTGATCAGTGGGGAGCCTGCTTCTCCCTCTGCCTGCTACTTCCCTGCTTGTGCTCTCTCTCTGGCAAATAAATAAAATCTTTAAAAAAAAAACTGTGTGGTGATGGATGTTAACTAAATTTATGAGATCATTTCACAAAATATATATATATTGAATTATGTTGTACACCTGAAACTAATGTTATATGTCAATTATGTCTCAGTGAAAAAATGATAATAAGAGCTATGGAGAAAAATTAAATAGGACAAGGGTGATAGGAAGTACACTGGTTGAGATGCTATTCTATACAGGGTGGTCAAGGATGGCTTTTCCAATTTGGTGATGTCTGAGTTAAGTCTTGAAGAAAGTGAAGGAGTAAGTGATGCCAATATCAGGAGTAAGAAAATTCCAGGCAGGGGAATCATCAAACTCATACGCAGAGGGGTCAGAATTAAGTTACAAAAAAATTTACAGAAGATAGAGTCAGGTTAACAGAGAGCCAGATCACACAGGGCTATATAAACAACTGTAGAGACTTTGGTTTTTATTCTGAGATGGGAAACCACAGAAAGCTTTAAGTCAAGAAGTGACATAATCTGACCCACATTTTGGAAGAATCACCCTGGCTATTGTGTTAAGAAATAATTTTAGGCAGGCAATGGAGGAAGTAGAGACCAGTTAATAGGCTACTGCACAGATCAAATGAGAGAAGACTGTGGCCTAGATGTGGATCAGCTGAACTTTTACATGCAAAGGCTTCCAGTATCTGAACTGCCCTTTCACCTGGGCATAGGTGTTAGTCACAATGTTGAAAATGCATATGCTCTATCTCAAACACAGTTTCAATTAACTGCATAAAATGCCCGTATAGCAGGAATTACTTAAAATTTCCTTATTTATGAAGCTCGTTTTGGCTATTATTATCTCAAAGATTGTCCTACGGTGTTGTTTTTAAATCTATCCATCTTTTTTGTAATCCTTAGTATCATTACAGTCTCTTTCCCTTTAGAAGTCAATGATGGACGTGGATTCCAGGTTGAGTACCCCAATGAGGACCATTTGAGCACTTAATTCAAAACAGACCTGGAAACTGGTCCAAGTGTTTACTCACAGATTACCGGGTAAAGCCTGGTCTTATTGGTATAGAACTCTTTGATCAAGCCCCCAATCTCATTTATACTTCAAAAATACTGCCAAAGTGAAAGATCTTATTACTTACTTGGACTGAGACTAACCAACACCATCCCATAAATTGCATGGCTTTCGGTACCAGGACTGTGGTGTGTGATGTTACATACAAGGTAATCTTATTTCCAACAATTCTGTTAGGATAAAGGCTCTTGTATTTGCCTCACTAGACCAGCAGAGATCTTAGCAGAGATCTGGCACACAGAAGAAACTGCCCAATTAATACTAAGAGGGAGGGGATAGATTAAAAAATTGAGTCTTTGGACTCAATCCAAATGGGAAGTACTATGGACAAGGTTTGTTGAATGGGCTTTTGGTAGGCAGGAACTGTCAGGAGAGGGAAAAAATTATGCTCTGAGAAACAAGAACTATTTCAGGGAAGAAAGAAAAAAACCCCAAAGCACCTTGATCTTGGCCTCTAGATGTTCAATAATCGTTCTTTACTCTTCCTCTTAGCAATAGAAACTGTAGAAAGAGAAAAGAAATTGATGAGACACTGGCTTTTCTTGGAATTCCAGTTGACCAGGTTGGAACATATACTTTAGGGACTCCAGTCGCTCACTGTCCCCACACACATACAAAGGAAAGTCAGGGAAGACTAGAGAGTCCAGCCTAATGTAGTTACAGGAAAGGCCAGAATCTGTCATGAACTCACAGATGTCTCCTGGATAGAGTGGTGAGTAACACCCTCCACCCCATGTGCAAACATGGTGCTGTACCAGGTCACTCGCTTACATATAATACCACACCTTGGGGACACACAAAGTCAGAATCACACAGCCTCCCCACACCCACATACCCACTGCCCCACAGCCAATCACAATCACACACACACACACATCCCCCAAGGGGGTCACACTAGTCACACCTGCACACAGACTCACACACACACACACACACACACACACACACACGATGCCGCACACGTTCCCAAAATCACACACACTCCCTCACCGCGGGACACAGTCCCAACTGCACAATCACCGGCCCTCTACATCCCTGTGCACGATGGTGCAGTCATGCAGTCACAATCACATACCCATTCTGGGAACACGCACAGTCCCAAGCACCCTACTCCATCACCCAGAGTCATCACCACATACAGTCACAATCACACACCACGACGACACGCGGTAACAATCACAATTAGTCTCTCTCCCCCTCCCATCCCCTCTCCCTCCCTCCTCTCTCTCTCTTATTCTAGCTCTCTGTCTCTCTCTGTCACACACACACACACACACTCACTCACTCAACTCTCTCTCTTCTCTTCAGCCCGCTCCGGACACGAAATGCTCCTACCTGAACTCCTCACCCTAGTCCTTCCCTAGTTCCGGTCTGGCCCAAACCGGCCAAGTTGCACCGGACTCCAAAGGCCCCGCAGCGGCTAACTCGGGAAGCCAACGGTCCCGCCATCCCGCAAAGCGGCCGAAATCCTGAGGAATGTAGCGTCCGCCTGCGAGTCCCCTGGAAAACGCAGTCCGGAAGCGGGCAGCAGGCCTCCGGATTCATCTCAGCGCGCGAGCTGGGCTCGTGCTCATCTACAGCTTCTCCGCGCCAAACAACCGCGAGGCCCGACGCCGAGCGGCTGGTAGGCGGAGCGGGTCGGCGGGATGCACCCGCCAGGCCTTCAGCCGCCTCACCCCGGGCAGCTCGAGCGTCGCCGTAGGCACCGGACGAGACGCCGCGTTCTCGGCGGACGCAGCCTCGAGCCGCAGCGTCTGTGGGAAATGTAGTCCAGGCCAGAAAAGCAGCCACTCAGGCCAGAATGCGAGCGGACACCTGGTCCTGGCCGCCGGAATCCGACCGGCGGCGCCCGGGAGATTTCTGGAGGTTCTAGTTCGCCCTCTGCATGCAAAGGGATGACATTTCATCTTCGTCGGTGAGTGCAAGCCTCGGTCGCTCAGCGCTGAGGGTGAGTGAAGGTGGGACCTAGTCGTCTCTTTCGGGACCTCGTGGAGGCGGCGACCGGGAAAGAATCACGGTCTTGCAGGGGGAAGTGGGGACGCGCCCGAGGGACGCCCTCAGGTGAAGAAGGCGGCGGGGCAGAGGTGAGTCCGGAGATGCTGTGTTGCGACCGCAGGGTGTGACTGGGTGTTGTGTATATATGAATATGGGTCACCTATTTGGGAGAGCAGGATCGTATCTGTTTATCACCAGTTAACCCCTAAGCCTCATCCGTAAAATGGTAAGGAGGCATCTTTCTGGAGCATCAGTTTTCTTTGAAGGTTGACAGGAGGAAAAAGTAACCTATTATATGATAGACAACATAAAATGGGTTTTTATGTTAAAATAGACATGTTTCGTATGGATTAAAATGCTAATTTAACATGCTTTTAAAGCAAGAAAGAAGGTTGCAAAATAATTGTTATGAAATGCTTGATTTTATCAGCTGAGACCCTCAAGTTTAGAAACATACTTTCTTATGTACATTTAATGAAACTACTAAAATATTTAGGTTTAACTCTACCACCTCTTTGTTTTCTGTTTATTCCACCTGTTCACGATCTTAACCTTTTCAGAATACAGGTTATTTTGCAGTTCTTCAATTTGTGTTTACCTGATGTTTCCTCATCATTTATACATTTTTAAAAAGATTTATTTATTTTTTGAGAAAGAGAGCCTGCAAGTGTGTGGAAGGAGAGGGAGAGAGAATCTCTCTCTCTTTTTTTTTTTTATTTGACAGAGAGAGACACAGGGTCCTTTTTGTGAATTGTACAGGGACCTCTTTATTTTGAAGAATCATGACCTATATTTCTAGAAAGCTTATATTTGTTCTCTTAAAGTTTCTTCCATTCAGTTTGCTCCTCTCTCTCTTGAACTCCTTTTATCTGGGTATTGAAATTCCTAATTTTATCTGTTATCCTTCTCATCTTTTACTACCTTTTTTAAACTTTTTTTTCCTACAACTGAGTGATTTCCACAACACTATTTCCCATATCTGCTATTAAATTTTTACTATAGCTATCTTTTTTTTTTATTTCAAGAGCAGTTTTTAGGGGCACCTGGGTGGCTCAGTCAGTTAAGTGTCTGCCTTTGGCTCAGGTCGTGATTCCAGGGTCCTGGGATCGGGTCCCACATTGGGCTCCCTGCTCAGTGGAGAGCCTGCTTCTCCCTCTCTCTGCTGCTCCCCCTGCTTGTGCTCTCTCTCTCTGTGTCAAATAAATAAATGAAATCTTAAAAAAAAAGAATAAACTTTTAAAAAAGAGCAGTTTTTATAGTACCTGTTATTTGTTTCCTTAATATAATATCTTATCTCTCTGTGGTATTGGGGGGGGGGGTTGGTGGGTTGTTTCTGTTTTTTTGTCTTTTTCTGCTCCTTACATGTATCCATTTCCTTGGAAATTTTTTTTCATTGTTTTCATTTGTCTTTCGTATTACTAGGTTTACATTAACATTATTAGGTTTTCCCTAATTTACAGATTAATAGCTGTCCTTTCATCTTTTCTTAATGCACTAAAAAGATGACTGTAATATCTATATATAATGAGGACTTGTCAACTTGCGAGCTTCTTTATAGAACTATTGGTCAAGAATTCAGACATTTCTGGGGCGCCTGGGTGGCTCAGTTGTTAAGCGTCTGCCTTCAGCTCGGGTCATGATCCCGGGGTCCTGGGATCAAGTCCCGCATCAGGCTGCCTGCTCAGCGGGAAGCCTGCTTCTCCCTCTCCCACTCTCCCTGCTTGTGTTCCCTCTCTCACTGTGTCTCTCTCTGTCAAATAAATAAATAAAATCTTTAAAAAAAAAAAAAAGAATTCAGACATTTCTTTGTCAGTCTCAAAATGTTAGTATTACAGGTTTTCTCCTGGGCTGTTCCATTTCTCCAGAGAAGAGTCTTCTCATCTCTTTTTTTTTTTTTTTTAAGATTTTATTTATTTATTTGACAGAGAGAGACAGCACAAGAGAGGGAACACAAGCAGGGGGAGTGGGAGAGGGAGAAGCAGGCTCCCCACCGAGCAGGGAGCCCGATGCGGGGCCCGATCCCCGGACCCCGGGACCATGACCCGAGCTGAAGGCAGACGCTTAAGGACTGAGCCACCCAAGCACCCCTTCTCATCTCTTGAATACCAGAATTTTGGAGGTCCAACAGTAATGAGGACCCACCATTTATTTAATCCCCCTGATTTGAGGTGCCTGAAAGTGGCTCAGTCAGTTAAGCGTCCAACTCTTGATTTCGGCTCAGGTCATGATCTCAGGGTCATGAGCTAGAGCCCCACCTGAGTGGCTCAGTCGGTTAAGCATCTGCCTTTGGCTCAGGTTATGATCCCAGGGTCCTGGGATGAAGTCCTGCATCAGGCTTCCTGCTCAGTGGAGAGTCTGCTTCTCCCTCTCCCTTTACGCCTAACCCATGCTGTGCTCTCCCTACCTCTCTCTCTCATATAAATAAAATCTTTAAAAAAAAAAAAGATTCTCTTCCTCTGCCTCTCTTCCTCTGCCCCTCCCCCCACTTCCATGTACTCTCTCTCTTAAAAAAAAAAAAATTAATCCCCCTGATTTCAGTTTGGTGCCTTTCCCTGCCATCTGCTTTTCCTTTTTTTTCTTAAAATTCTTTATCTATTTATTTGAGAGTTGAAAGCTTAATTTAGACTTAACATATTATGAAGGAATCCATGTAATAAAGAAATGCTATGAATATTGTAAGTATATTATAACTCATCCTATTTTGCAGTAACCCCTGCTAATTGAAATCTGTATTAACAGGGATTCATAAATAAAGCTCATTAAATACCTGAGAATACACTGTGGAGAGAAACCCTATGAACTAACTTTCTCCATGTGAGGGCTTATATTCACACTCATCTTATTAGTCACTAGAGAAATAATGCAGCAAAGGAAACCTATATATGTAAGGCTATTGGAAAACCTTTAGCCAGTTACTCAAACTGAAGGAATATGAGAAAATTCAAACTGTGGAAAAACTCAATGACTGTAACAAGTTTGGAGAACTGTTTTGCCAGAAGCACAACTTCATAGAACATGAGAAAATTTAAACCTTATGAATGTGAGAAAGCTTCCATTCAGATGTCAAACCTCATAAGTCACCAGCAAATTCCTTTTGGAAAGAAATCTTATTCATGTAAGAAATGTGGGAAAGCCTTTAGCCACAAACCAAATATCACTGACCATGAGAAAATCCATATGGAAGAGAAACCCTTTGAATGTAATGAATGTGGAAAAGACCTCAGAAGCAATACCTCACCAAGCATCACACTGCTCACTCTGGAGAGAAATCCTACAAATGTAAGGAATGTGGAAAATCCTTCGATCAGATAGAAAATCTCATTACCCATCAGAAAATTCATATTAGTGAGAAACCATTTGGATGTAATTACTGTGAGAATGCTTTTATTCAGAAGTCAAGCCTCATCGAACACCAGAAAATGCATACTGGGGAAAAATCCTATACATGTAAAGAATGTGGGAAAACCTTCAGCAGGAAATCAATTCTCACAAAGCATGAGAAAATTCATATTGGAGAAAAACCTTTTAAATGTAATGAATGTGGAACAGCCTTTAGCCAGAAGCAATATCTCATTAAACATCACAACATTCATACAGGAGAGAAACCCTTTGAGTGTAATAAATGTGGAAAATCCTTCTCTCAAATTACATCACTTTTTGTACAGGTGAGAATTCACACAGGTGATAAGTCTTATGATTATGAGGTATGTGGGAAAGCCTTCTCACAAAGCTCATCTCTTACTGTACATACGAGAAGTCATACAGATGAGAAACCCTATGGATGTAATCAGTGCGGGAAAGCTTTCTGTTAATTCTCAGCTCTTGCTTTACATGTGAGAACACATACAGGTGAGAAGCCTTATCAGTGTAGAGATTGTGGGAAAGCATTCAGCCAGAAGTCACACCACGTTAGGCATCAGAAAATTCATACTCATTAAAGATAATATTAATGCCTTGATAGCAAAGCCTTCAGTAGGAACTTACACCTCCTACACATCAGAGAATTCATCGTGGGATAAAACATTATGAATGTAGGAAAGCCTTTAGCAGGAGCTCAAAATATGAGATACCAGAACATTCTTATGAGGAGAAACATTAATATAATGAAAATCCTGAGTCCAACAAAATTTTCAGTAAACGTCATAGTTAATGCTGAACCTTTGGAAACATTCCCATTAAAGTCAGAGACAAGACATGGATGCCTGGTATCACAAATCAGTATAATCCTAGAGACCAGAGCCAATGCAATAAAATGAAGAAGTATAAGGATTGAAAAGGAATACATATTTTCAGATGATATAATTTTTATATAGTTATGATTATTAAAACTTTGTGATATGCATTAATAGATATTAGGTTAATAGAATGGAATATGAAGCCTACATACAGTTCAATTCTGTAAAGAAGTTATGACCTAATTAAACAATGTTTTGGGTGATTATTGCCTTTCTCTTTAGAAAAAAAGATTCCTACCTCTTATCGTACATTGAAAAAAGAAAAATCCACTGTGAAAAAAAAAATCTGAAACTTTAGGAAAATGACTTAGTAAACCTGAATAGATTTTCCTAAGGTATACCTCAAAACACCCCAAAATTTCTTTTTTTAGTATTATGCCTTAGAGAAACTCCAATACAATACAGAGAGATGTGTACCATAATGTTCTTTGCAGTGTAATTTCTGGCAGCAAAAACTATTAGCATGATTTCTAGCAGCCAAATATTGGGGGTGGAAGGAATTGGAAATGCCTGTCATTAGGTAAAAGGTTGAATAAAATGTGTTATATTTATATGATAGAATAATGTACAGCAATTTACTGCAACAAACCATATCTATATGGATTAATAAGGATGATCTAAAAACCATGATCTTGAGTGAAAAACAAATCAAAGGGCAGATGATGCACATAATATAATAATATCTCTAACTGGAATAAAACAACATTAGATTGTATATTGGTTATGGGTATAGATATGTATGGAAAGGTATAAAAAAGGATTGGATGATTGTATGCTAAATTCGTGATGGTGATTGCCTTTGGGGACAAGGAAGAAGAATGGGATGGGGTGATGGTTACAGAGATTTTGGCTTCACATCTAAATATGTATGTTATTGGGGTGCCTGGGTGGCTCAGTCGTTAAGCGTCTGCCTTCAGCTCAGGTCATGATCCCAGGGTCCTGGGATCGAGCCCCGCATCGGGCTCCCTGCTTGGCGGGAAGCCTGCTTCTCCCTCTCCCACTCCCCCTGCTTGTTTTCCTCTCTCGCTGTCTCTCTCTCTCAAAAAAGTAAATAAAATCTTAACAAATAAATAAATAAATATGTATGTATGTTATTTAAAAACTACAAAGAAACATAAAATATTTTACTTCTATATGGTGGTAATACACATATTTGTCTTGCTATTTTTTGTGTTTGTGAAGTTCTTCATAGTTGAAAAGGTGGATTTATATTACCAATAGAAATAACGTAACAGTGGTCTCCATTTCCAATCAGATACTAAAGGTGTATTTTTTGAGAAGTTTTTGTAAGCTGTTAGGTCTATTGAACATCACAAACCATAAGCTATGAAAGAACTTTGGGGGGCGCCTGGGTGGCTCAGTCAGTTAAGCATCTGCCTTTGGCTCGGGTCATGATCCCAGGGTCCTGGGATTGAGCCCCACTGCATTGGCTCCACGCCCAGCAGGGAGTCTGCTTGTCTCTCCTACCCTTCCCCTGCTCGTGCTCTCTCTCTCTCAAATAAATAAATCTTTTTTTCAGTAAATAAGTAAATACCAGTCCTTATTAAGTAATCCTGTCTTCCAGCTGTGTGTTGGCCTTGATACATATGCAGCTTCCTGCTCTGTCATAGAAAGAAAGCAGACCTCTCAGGCCACCTCCACCACACACTTTCCCAGGAACTTCTTTAGTCAGGCACCTCTTCCTTCCTCGCTCCTCACACTTAATTGTGTGAGAAGGAGTTTACCACCACGTACTGCCATGCCCTGGTGTGGCCACAGGAGCTCAGCCGAGCACTGGAGAGTGCAGTAAGAGTGGCAGAGGGGCTCTGTTCAAGAAATCCAGAGAGTCTGCAGCTGCCCCTCAAAGACCATTCCACACATTCATTTTCTAATTAGTCATATGTCAAAGGGGAGCAGAGGGACAGATGGATGGACTAGCATTCACACGAGCTGTGGTTGAAAGAATTCTGATTTTCCAAAACTGGTCTAACAGGGTGGTGGATGTGGTGATGTTAGTTGGGGTGGAAGAAGATTCATACCGTGTATTTGTTTAGTGACCCCAAAGATTTTAAATTATATTATCATTTGTATTTAATGACCATTAAATGCTCAGAAACTGATTAAGGTACCATGTTTTGATTCACAGTTTTTACACCAAACCATTTCTTTGTTGTGTTTTGTTCTCTAAAAAATTCTAAGATTTACCCAACTCTGATTATATTTGTATTTCTCATGCCTATGTTTTAAAATTTGTATCCATGGCGGGGCGCCTGGGTGGCTCAGTCGTTGGGCGTCTGCCTTCGGCTCAGGTCATGATCTCAGGGTCCTGGGATCGAGCCCCGCATCGGGCTCCCTGCTCAGCAGGAAGCCTGCTTCTCCCTCTCCCACTCCCCCTGCTTGTGTTCCCTCTCTCGCGGTGTCTCTATCTGTCAAATAAATAAATAAAATCTTTAAAAAAAATAAAATAAAATAAAATAAAATTTGTATCCATGGGTTTTCTTTTGTCCCTTTCTTCTGAATCCTGGAAGAACTTTGTCTTTGACATCAGTGATATGATTTTTGAAGTGTCAATTTTTTTTAAAGATTTTATTTATCCACTTGACAGAGAGAGAGCACAAGCAGGCAGAGCGGCAGGCAGAGGGAGAGGGAGAAGCAGGCTCCCCGCTGAGCAGAGACCCTGATGCGGGGCCAGGATCCTGGGATCATGACCTGAGCCAAAGGCAGACACTCAACCAACTGAGCCACCCAGGTGCCCCTGAAGTGTCAATTTTTTAAAAAATTGAGTTATAGCTCTTAGCTGCTAATACTAATGCTTCTTATAGTGGTGAAGTTTTGGTAGTTACTCAAAATTGTTAGATTCAGTTATATGCAGTTTTGTTTTTTAGTAGGGGAGAAAAATGTTTTTCTAATAGAACGTATTTCTGAAAACTTCTAATTGCTTACTATGTAAAATTACTCAACTAATTTATTAAAAATGAAATCAGAGGGGCACCTGGGTGGCTCAGTTGGTTAAGTGTCTGACACTTGATTTTGGCTTAGATCATGGTCTCAGGGACATGAGATCAAGCCCTGTGTTGCTACACTCAGCATGGAGTCTGCTTGAAATGCTGTCTCCCCTCTCTTTTTGCCCCTCCCCCCACTCATGTGCTCATTCTCTCTAAATAAATAAAATCGTTTTAAAAATGAAAAAGTACCAATAAAAATTTTTAACAATACTCTCTATATATTAATTCATTGGATCCTTATGATGCAAGTATTATCATAATTCACAATTTTCCAGATAAGGAAACTGAGGCAAGTTGTCCAAGGTAAGCTAGCAAATGATAGAGCTAGAAATCAAACCCCAGCAGCCTGGTTCTTACTCACTATGCTTTATTTCTTCTCACACAAGACCCTAGAAGAGACTTTCATGAATTAGAAAAATCAATAAATGGATACTTAAAAAAATGAGTGAATAAATGAATACATGGATTGCTGAATCAAAATTAACTCATGGAAAAAAAAGAATAAGCCACTGGACAGTAAGAAAAATGATCAGAAGTGTTTTTATTTCTTTTAAGGATTTTATTTATTTATTTATTTGAGAGAGAGAGAGAGAGAAACAGCATGAGAGGGGAGAGGGTCAGAGGGAGAAGCAGGCTCTCCGCTGAGCCGGAAGCCCGACGTGGGACTCGATCCCAGGACTCCGGAATCATGACCTGAGTCAAAGGCAGTCGCTTAACCAACTGAGGCACCCAGGTGCCCCAGAAGTGTTTTTAAAAAGTAGGTATTTGAGAGGGATGAAAACACGTAAGTATAAATAAATGCAAAAGAGCAAATAAAAAAGAACAAGACCTTAAGGACTGGGAAAGGATGTCCATTGGGGAAGAACAAGGGCACCTCCCTTTTTGAAATGAGAGAGAAACAGGTAAGGGTAGCACAGAGAATAGTCATCGGGACACAGAGACGACATGCTGAAAGATTTTATCTCCTCCGAATGTCCCAGGCCTTTCTCCATAGGCCGTGGCCTTTGAGGAGAGCTTCCCACTAAAGATCTCAAGGTTGTTTCTGGGGCTTTCCCCCACCTGATCAACCCCTGCCTGGGCACAGTCCTGTCACATCCAATCATCCAGGGCTCTTTCCCGTGTTCGCATAAGGAGATCACATCTGGCTTAGAAATGGAATATTCTCTTCACACACACACACAGAAGAAAAGAAAAGAAATGGGACTTGACCAAGTTGTAGAGATTCCAGAATTCAAATCCAGTTGCTTAGAAATGAAGGAAGAGAGGCAATCCCAGATAGGATTTTAAAAAGGGGGGGCAGGGAGGAAAGGTTTTCTGGAGATAAGATGAAATTGCCCAAAGGAGCCGCTCATTCCCAAACTTACAAAGCACAAACTACTCCCTTAAGAAAAGAGAAGAAAAAAAAAAAGAAAGAAAGAAAAGGGAAGAGAAATTCTGCTAGGCACATGAAAGACAACCCATAAAAGCACAAATAGGAAATTCCAGAAATATTTGGAGATGGATATGCTTATCCACTGAAATTGGGTTGCTATAGTTCTGTAACATCACATCTCTATACAAATCCTTCTGAGCAGAGTCCAGGCATTCCCACTCTTCCTAAGAAAAGTCTACAGCCATATCCCTGAACATCACCAATCTCTGGAAAAACAAATCCGTGTAGTACTAGTGAAATTGAAGGAAATATTTTAAAATGGAAGAATCAGAACTGTAAAAGGACACTGAGGAGAAAGGGTGAAAGGCTGGAGCTAAAAGTTTGTGTTATAATACAGCTCAGTAAGATAATTAGAGTACATGCACGTTGCTTAAGCATGGTAGGACTTTTCCATTATCCTTATATACCTGGAAGTGAACAAAATCTATGTAGAGATTAAAAAAACAAAAAACAGGGGCGCCTGGGTGGCTCCATCAGTTAAGTGTATGGCTCTTGATTTTGGTTCAAGTCATGATCTCAGGGTCATGAGACTGGGTCCCACGTCAGGCTCCATGTGGAGTCTGCTTAAGATTCTCTCTCTCCCTCTCCCCCTCACCCTCTCCCCACCCCACTTCACCCCCACTTGTGCACCTGCTCTCTCTCTAAAAATAAACAAAAACAAAAACAAAAAACAATGTTTATGAAATACAAAGCAAACTATAGGCTTGGTAATAAACAAATTATAAAAAAAAAAAAAACCACATGAATTCCTCATCTCCCATGAAGAACTAAACAAGAAAAAGGATTTTTCCATAACATCTTATAATAATAAATATTTCCTTCTTGGAAAACAGAATTAGAACCAGGAACTAAAACATGGCTGGATCTGGGAACAAGAGAACTTCAGAACTGGAAAGATGAAGGCTGGGCCTTCATTTTACTGTAATTTTTAAAAAACAAACTCAAGCTTACAGAATAGTTGGAAGTACAGTGGAAAGATATGCCCCATACCTGAATACTTTAGAGTGTGTTTCTCACAAACCAAGGACATTCTCACATATGACACAATACAACCATCACCATTAAAATCAGGAAATTAATATTGATACACTATTACCTATCCTCAAACATACCATGTGAATTTTGCCAATTGTCCCAATAATGTCCTTCATGGCAAAATGAGTTCAATATCATGTCATGTCTCCTTAGTTCATTCCATCTGAATCACTTCTTCAGTACTCTTTGACTTCCATGAATTTGACAATTTTGAAGATTATAGGCCAGTTACTTTGTGGAATAACCCTAAATTTAGTATTGCCTGATACTTCCTCATGATTAGATTCAGATTATACATCTTTGGTGGGAAGGTCACAGAAGTAATACTATGTTCTCAGTGTACTGTATCACGTTATACACAACTTGTCCCATTATTGATGATATTCACTTAGATCATTAAATTAAGGTGGTGTCTGTCAGACTTAGCTAAGGAAGAAAGCTTAAGAGTATGTAAGTAAATATTCCATTCATCAAATTTTCAATATATTTATTTTTTATATCAGTATGGATTCGTGGTTTCTCACTGTTGGAGAAGGGAGTTACAAATATTGAAAAGGGAAAAACTAGAATAAATACTGTGGTGTTAGAATGAAATTAGAGGAATCAGTGTGAACTCATGGTTTCTAATATATACAGTTAAATATAGAAATAAGTAAAGATGCTTAGATTTTGGCTCCTAAATACTATTTCCTACTTAAAAGGATATTGAGGGGCACCTGGCTGGCTCAGTTGGAGGAGTGCAACTCTTGATCTCAGGGTCATGAGTAGGAGCCCCATGCTATTCCATCATGTGGATACAGAATGATTTACTCATAATTTATCTATTATTGTATGTGAACTCTGGGCCAGGTCTTTATACCACATAATTCTCCTTATCTCTAAGTATATCCATAAAAAAAAAAATCCAGAAGTAAAATCACTGAAAGTTAAACGTCATTCCCAGATATTACATAGTTTTTGATTCTAAATAAATCATTCTAAATCTTTTGAGGTTAGACTCCCTTTGGTGGATATTATGAAAATATAGATTCCTCTCCTCCTAAGATGGAACTGGACTTTTGGGGTCCACCTAAACACTGTCCAATAAAAACATAATACAAGCCATACATGTTAAATTTTCTTATAGCCATATTTTTTTAAAGTAATAGAAGATAAAATGAATTTTAATAATATACATTATTTAATCCAATATTTCCAAATATTATTTCATCATGCAATCAATATAAAAGAATTATTCATAGGATATTTTACATTCTTTGTTTCCTACTAGGTCTTTGAAATCTGAACGTATTTTATACTTATAGCCCATCTCAATTCTGATCAGTTACATTTCAAGTGCTCAATGGCCACTTGTGGCCAGTAGCTACCATATTGCACAGCACAGGCTCAGTATTATAGCTCCCATCTTTCACTGTGACAGGAACACCTAGGGAAAAGATTACTGAATGATCTTGATTAAGAATTCTCAGGAGAAGGAAAACAAACACTCTCATGCTCTGAAAAAATAAGAAGTTACTTTCAGGAAAGAAAACAGCCACTAACCTCAGAGTTTATAGATCACCATTTTTTTCCTTGTCCTCTGGGCACCTTTCTTGGAAATGCGCAGAAATAGGAGAAGGAATCATGAAATATGGGCCCCTGCTTGTAACCCAGAGTGACCCAGAAAAATCACAGCCTCAATCCTTCCCCACTTGTCACAGACCCACAGAGGGAATCTGGGCAAGCAGACCCTCCCAGGATTAGAGAAGAACCGAATTCCTCTACAAGGTGGTCCAAGGTGGGGCAATTCAGAGGCTGTAGGGGAATCTCCTCCTCCTATTCCAACTGGTGGAAACCTCCAACTCTAAGTTTCATTTTAAGACCTGGTATAGAGCATGGAGACTCTTCACCTCAAAACTTTACTCTAGGCTCATGTTCTTCCTTGGGGGTGATTTCTATGAAACTCTCCTGTCACAATAAGGTGAGAGGGTAGAGGGGCAGCAGAGACCGCACAGTCAGAAGCTTCCAGAAATCTAACACTCACAGTTAGCCTCCGGGTGCACATCACTCCCATAATGCCCAATCTGTGTCAGCTCCTAATAGGATACGGCTTGGAGATGCCCAGAGAAAACTGTACAGGTCCTACTCGCATGAGGGTGTAGCGGCACTGTTGTGAAGCGAGGGGACAGGCCTGGGAGAAAAACAGGGGATTGGCACTAATACCAATCCTAGAAACACAGAAATAAGATCTGTACCCAGCCCCTGCCAGTTACATTCCTATGGTCAAATGCTCACAACTTCCCTCACGGTCTTCAAAATCCCCAAAAGTACCATTGCACAGCCAATAGAGATCCCAGAAACACTGAAATGAAGACAGAAACCTCTCACACCCACTCGCCTCACAGCCAAACTCTAATATTGTGACACAGGGTAACCACACTCATAGTCGCCTTCACAGAGACGCAAAAGCATCAGCACACGGCCACAAACCCCCACCATTAGAAACACTGAAATGAGGACACCCTCCTCATTCCCAGTCCATTCCCAGCCAAATTTCTACCCATTCAGTAACACAAATGGTGACATACAGCCACATAGACGTTGCACACATTCTCAAAGATCCACAGAAACACTATCACGCTGTCATAATCCAACCAACCTATATCCCGGAGACACAATTATGGAGATTTAAAAAAAAAAAAAAATGGGGCAACTGGCTGGCTCAGTCAGTGGAGCATGCGACTCTTGGTTTTGGCGTTGTAAGTTCGAACCCCACATTAGATGTAGAGAGATTACTTTAAAATCTTAAAACCCGGGCGCCTGGGTGGCTCAGTTGGTTAAGCGACTGCCTTCGGCTCAGGTCATGATCCTGGAGTCCCGGGATCGAGTCCTGCATCGGGCTCCCTGCTCAGCAGGGAGTCTGCTTCTCCCTCTGATCCTCCCCCCTCTCATGCTCTCTCTATCTCATTCTCTCTCTCAAATAAATAAAATCTTTAAAATCTTAAAAACCAAAAACAAACCCCAGGTATGGAGATTATGCTCAAACCATCTCCACTATTCTTCACCTCCAAACCCTTACCAAAATAAATAACACAAATGGTGACATGCAGTCACACACAATCACATTCACACAGCCGTACCACACTACACTTCCACTAGCTGAACAATACAAATATAAAGCAACCCCTCCAATACATAGCCAATAACATAGACAAGAGACACACACAGTCCACGTCGTCACAAACGGTCACACGCATAATCCTGCAGTCACAATCATGCAAGAGTCACACAGCCAGCCAGTGCCTCACCCCATCTCACCCCCCGTGCGCGCGCGCGCACGTCCCCGCCGCCGGCTCCGCGCTCCCTCACCGACCGCCTCTCGAGGGTGCGTTCGGCCGGCTTCAAACTGCACAAACGAAGCTCCCGCGAGGCCGCAGCCTGGCTCCTAGGCGAGGGATCTGGGACAGAGAGTAGCCTTGGGCACAGAGGCTTCTCGGTAATGTAGCCCGGAGCCCCGAAAGCCGCGGACCGCGCCAAGATGGGCGGTAGATTCTGCCCGGAGACTGGAGTTGCCCTGAACTGCGGGGCCTGAGGAGACCCTCAGTTCACTCACCCTGGGCACCAGAGATTTAGCCAGAGCACGAACTGGGGCAGGTGGTAGCCTCGAGAAGAAGGTTCCAGGAAATGGAGGCCAGGGCTAGATGTCACTTAGAGGCGCGGTGGACCCTGTGAAATGGAATCGTGAGTGGAGCCAGCCTCGCCCGCCTGGCCTGCGCTCCCCTCCGCGGCACCTGCCACGTTGCAGTGGCTGTCCCCGCGCAGAGCGGGCCCCTCCGCCCAGAACCGAGCCTCTTTCCTCGGCTGGGACAATTCACGCCCCCAGAAGCGAATCAGTGCGCTGCGAAGACGTGTGGTAGTCCCAGGGAAGGGGAAAACGCGTGCAGCTCTAAACCGAGGCCGTGGTCATGGGAAGTGGAGGGAGGCAACTGCCAAAGGGATTCAAAGGACAGTGTGCGATCCTTAGCGACAGACCCTATGACTCTGCTTAAATATTGATACATTACATCTGTAGGGGGCAATGAGGGAGGCTCCATTTCAAATTGGGTCAAAAAATCAGAAGAAATAAAATAGGGGCGGCTGGCTGGCTCAAAGGTGGAGCAGGGGACTCGATCTCGGGATTATGAGTTTGAGCCCCAGGTCGGATGTAGAGATGACTTAAAAATAAAATCTTTAAAAAAAAGAAAAAAGAAAGAAAGAAAACAAAAAGTCAAATAAGAGAATTAGAATTTCAGAAGTTTTCTAGCCACTGAACAGGATAACAGGAATTTAAGAAAAGGGAACAGAGGAAATAAAATACTGAAAATTATCAGTACAAGAAAATGTCCTAGGGGCGCCTGGGTGGCTCAGATGGTTAAGCGTCTGCCTTCGGCTCAGGTCATGATCTCAGGGTCCTGGGATCGAGCCCCACATCGGGCTCCCTGCTCGGCGGGGAGCCTGCTTCTCCCTCTCCCTCTACTCTCCCTGCTTGTGCTCTCTCGCTCTCTCTGTCAAATAAATAAATAAAATCTTTAAAAAAAAAAAAGAAAAAAGAAAAAAGAAAATGTCCTAAAATTGACAGACATGAGTCAATAAGAGGAAAGTCCATGGAGTACCAAGCACCAGTGAATGAAAAAGATTCGTTCTAAGGCATGTAATTAGACAATATCAAAGCATCAGGGATGGCTGACTTCCACTACCACCCAACATGAAATAAAGCCATTACAGAGTATCCAATAACTACTTAACACTCTGGACAGGATACAAAAAGCAACCATCCAAGGACTCAGAAATGTAAATAATTGCAAGTGGAAGGGGCGGGGGCTGGATAAAAATTTGAAGAATGAACAATGCAGAGGTATGGTAGCTGGGGTATTTTTCTTCCCCATCTCCTGGTTTTGCCTGGAAGGAGGGCATGTTCCAGAACTGTATAATTAGTGCAAACAGCAAAAGCTGTAAGCGAAATCCCTTCTCTCTAGGCAGAGGACTAAAAAAAAGAGGCTCCTGAATGGGAGTGGGGTGAAATTTCCCCTTTTTTTCTCTTTTCTTCTTTTTTTCTCTACTGACTTTGCACCAACATCATCACTGCAGGTCCTGAGGCTGCAGGGCCACTACAGTAGCTGTCAGCAGAACCAAGAAAAGAGGCCCACAGGGTCACTGCAAGGTGAGTTGTATGACAGCTTGGGGGAGGGGGACAACCAAAACTTTGACAGAAACCCACTCTTCCTAACCTGAGGACTGGCAAAAGTGGCCGCTGGCAGTCATAGGATGGGGGGAATATCCTGGATGAGAAACCTAGAGAAGGGGATCCCCTGACTCTGAATGAACTGGTAGGAGACCCATACTCCCTCTCAAGCTGTACAGGAATGGAACAGACTCAAAGAAGCATAATAGAGGCTCTGAGAAGTGAGCTGTGATATAAACCACTACACAAGTCCTAGACTAAGCTCAGAGTGGCATATGTGTGGGCATGCCCAAAGCAGCTTAGTAAAGCCTTTGAAAACTGAACTGATGTTGAATCCATGACCCACAGAAGGTTAAACAGAACATTCAGTGTGAACCTAACTGGGTATACTGCCTGCTAAAATTATTAATATATATATATATATGTATATTATCCAGATGATTTTATCAGAATACAGAGTCCCAGATAATAATATTAAAAATGTCCAGGATATAATCCAAAAATTACTTGATACAAAAAGAACCAGGAAGGGGCGCCTGGGTGGCTCAGTCAGTTAAGCGTCTGCCTTCAGCTCGGGTCATGATCCCAGGATCCTGGGATCGAGCCCTGCATCGGGCTCCCTGCTCCATGGGAAGCCTGCTTCTCCCTCTCCCTTTGCTTCCTGCTCCCCTGCTTGTGCTTTCTCTCCTTCTCTAATAAATAAATAAATCTTAAAAAAAAAAAAAAAAAAGAACCAGAAAAATATGGTCAGTTATCAAGGGAAAAGAAAAATCAATGGATGCCAAAGTCAAGATGACTCAAATGTGGGCACCTGAGTGGCTCAGTTGTTAAGCGTCTGCCTTTGGCTCAGGTCATGATCCCAGGGTCCTGGGATCGAGCCCCGCATCGGGCTCCCTGCTCGGCAGGGATCCTGCTCTCCCTCTCCCACTCCCGCTGCTTGTGTTCCTGCTCTCACTATCTCTGTCTCTGTCAAATAAATAAAATTAAAAAAAAAAAAGATGACTCAAATGTTAGAATTATTAGACAAATTATCAGATAAAGACTTTAAGACAGTTAACACTATGCTACATTTGACTCTTTAACTGAATGGAACCACAGAAGTTCTCAAAAAAGACAAACACTATAAAAGGATCCAAAGGCAAATATTAAAACTGAAAAATGTAATACCTGGAATAAAAAAAAATTAGATGGACTCAATAGCAGAATGGAGATAACAGAAGAGTCAGTGAACTTGAACTTGAAGATCAATAAAAAGTATCCAATCTGGGATGCCTGGGTGGCTCAGTCAGTTAAGCATCTGCTCTCGGCTCAGGTCATGATCTCAGGGTCCTGAGATCGAGTCCTGCATCAGGCTCCTTGCTCAGTGGGGAGCCTGCTTCTCCCTCTACCTGCCACTCCCCCCTGCTTGTGTTCTCTCTCTGACAAATAAGTAAAATCTTAAAAAAAAAAAAAAAAAAAAAGTATGGGGGCGCCTGGGTGGCTCAGTTGGTTAAGCGACTGCCTTCGGCTCAAGTCATGATCCTGGAGTCCCAGGATCGAGTCCCACATCGGGCTCCCTGCTCAGCAGGGAGTCTGCTTCTCCCTCTGACCCTCCTCCCTCTCATGCTCTCTGTCTCTCATTCTCTCTCTCGCAAATAAGTAAAAACCTTAAAAAAAAAAAAGCATGCCATCCAAAGAACGGAGAGAAAAAGACTGAAAAACAACAACAAAACAGATCCTTTAGCAACCTGTGGGACAAGAGCAAATGCTCTAAAATTTGTGTCATTGGAGTCCCAGAAATTGAGGAGGGAGAGATTGATGCAGAAAAAAATATGTAAAAAAATAATGGCTGAAATTTGGTGGAAAACCTATATTTACAAGTTCAAGGAGCTCAGTAAACCTCAAACAGGATAAACACAAAATCATGCCCAGACGCAACATCAAATTGTTTAAACAAACAAAATATTTTGAAAGCAGCCGAAAAAAAAGAACACATTACAAATAGGGGAAAAATGATTCAAATGGTTGTGGATTTCCCATCAGAAACCTTAAAGACCAGAAGACAGGAAAGCAGTATGTTTATTTTTTTTTTATTTTTTTATTTTTTTAAAGATTTTATTTATTTATTTGAGAGAGAGAGAATGAGAGAGAGCGAGTACATGAGAGGGGGGAGGGTCAGAGGGAGAAGCAGACTCCCTGCCGAGCAGGGAGCCCGATGCGGGACTCGATCCAGGGACTCCAGGATCATGACCTGAGCCGAAGGCAGTCGCTTAACCAACTGAGCCACCCAGGCGCCCCAGGAAAGCAGTATGTTTAAAGAGCTGATTAAAAAAAAAAAAAAGTGCCAATCTATAACACCAGTGGAAATACCTTGGGAAATAAGGTGAAATAAAGACATTCTTAGATGATGGAATATTAAGAAAATTCATTGCCAGCACCCTACTCTAAAAGCATTGCTAAAGAAATTCTTAAAATGGAAGAGAAATGAAAGAAGGGGGAAACTTGGAACTTCAGAAAGTAAGAAAAAGCAACATAAATGGTAAATACCGGGGAAAATATGAGACTATTTGTCCCTTCTGAAATTATTTAAAATATGTATAACTTCAAAAAGTATTACATGGGGCACCTGGGTGGCTCAGTCGGTTAAGCGTCTGCCTTCGGCTTAGGTCATGATCCCAGGGTCCTGGGATAGAGCCCCACGTCAGGCTCTCTGCTCAGCGGGAAGTCAGCTTCCCCCACTCCCTTTCCTTCTGTGCTCTCCCTCAAATAAAATCTTTTTTTAAAAAAAGTATTACATTGTCTGGTAGGGTTTTCATTATATGTAGATGTAGTACATATGACAACTGTAAAATGAAGTGGGGAGGCTTTAAGGCTTATACATTGTACTTGAAGTTGTCAGATATTAACTTAAAGTAAACTGTGACAACACAAGAATGTATGTTGTAATACCTAGAGGAACCACTTTTAAAAATACAAAGAAATAAAGCCAAACAGACAATACATAAGCTCAAATGTAAAATGTATTCTAATGCAAAACTGTTTCTCCACTCACAACTAACATCAAATGTGTAGGATTCCCCCCCACACACACATCAATCAATTTTCCAACTCTGGACAGCAACTGGTATAATTCAGTCCAATTCTTTTTTTTTTTTTTTTTTTTATAGTAACACATGGAAACATTTTATTTTATTTTTTTATTTTTTTTTAAGGTTTTATTTATTTATTTGACAGAGAGATAGAGCCAGAGAGCACGGCAGAGGGAGAGGCAGAAGCAGGCTCCCCACTTGAGCAGGGAGCCCGATGTGGGGCTCGATCCCAGGACTCTGGGATCATGACCCGAGCCGAAGGCAGACGCTTAACCATCTGAGCCACCCAGGCGCCCCCAGTCCAATTCTTGACACTAACTTAGTGTCAGACTCCACAGGTTTAAGGGCTGAATCCCACAAGAGTGTCCTCACTTCAGACACTACTTTCAAGTAATGGGTCCCCAGGTAACCCACATTTCTCTCCAACTTGGCTACAAAGTCCAGGGTTTCCATATACAGCCCCTTCAGTTTCAATAATTGGCTGGAATGGCTCAGGAAACTCAGAAAAATGTTACTTATGTTTCCAGGTTTATTATAAGGGATATTATAAAGGATACAGATGAACAGCCAGTTGAAGATATACACAGGGCAAGGTTTATAAGAGTCCTGAGTGCAAGAGCTTCTGATCCTGCGGAGTTGGGGTGTACTACCCTCCCAGCACATGGGTATGTTCACTGAGTAGATTCACAGTGCCTGGATAGATAAAACCTGACTTGTATATGCCTCCCTGGAGGAGACTAATTGAAAAGCAAAGTTTCTTGGCTGAATACGGCCGGATTCTTACTGGGGCTCAAGGCTCTCATCCAGGGAGTAAATGCTTAAATGCAGGCACCTGTAGTGGTCACGTACTTCATGAACTCCTTACCTTGCACATGGTGTGTTAATTAAACTCACAATAAAAGCAGAGACTTCCAGGCCTTTTGCCCCTAGAGCATCTGGCCCTCAGGCCTCTCCTTTCTCCTACTAAGGTGTTGGGAGTAATCCTTTTCATTCGCCGTCTCAGGGTTTGCTGGCCAAACCCGACAGTTCACTAACCCAGAAGCTCTCCAAACCCCCTAGTTTAGGGAATTTAATGGAGGCTTCATCATATAAGCATGATGGATTCTTAATTCAGTCTCTAGCCCCTCTCCCCTCCCTGGAGGACGAGAGGGTGGGACTGAAAGTTCCAAGATTCTAATCATGGTTTGGTCTTCCTAGTCACCAGCCCCCATTCTGCAGCTATCTAGAAGCCCACCAAGAGTCACCTCATCAGAACAAAAGATGCTTCTAGCACCCTTGTCACTCAAGAAATTACAAGGGTTTTAGGAGCTCTCTGTCAGGTACTAGAGACAGAGACCAAATAGATATTTTTTACTATCTCACAATTCACATAATCCAAAGAAAACAGGATGGAGGGAATAGAAAAACAATGCACAGAGGGGCCAACATAAAACAAATAATAAAATGATAGACCTAAAACTAACCCTATCAATAATTAGATTAAATGTAAAGCGTCCTGGGGCGGCTAGATGGCTCAGTCGGTTAAGCGTCTGCCTTTGGCTCAGGTCATGATCTCGGGGTCCTGGAATTGAGCCCCGTGTCTGGCTCCCAGCTCAGCAGGGAGTCTGTTTCTCCCTCTCCGTCTGCCCCTCCCCCTGCATATGCTCTCTCTCTCTCAAATAAATAATCTTTTTTAAAAAAATGTAAAGGATCCTAATACACCAAATAAAAGGCAGATTTTCTCTAATTATATTGAAAAAAAAATTGCCCAACTATATATTGTCTAAAGATATCCATCAGAGGGGCACCTGGCTGGCTCAGTTGGTTAAGTGTCTGCCTTGAGCTCAGGTCCTGGGATCAAGCCCCAAAGGGGAGTCTGCTTCTCCCTCTCCCTCTGCTGCTCCCCCTGCTTATGCTCTCACTCTCTCAAATAAATAAATAAATATAAAATAAAATAAAATAAAATAAAATAAAAATAAAAAAGAACTGCCAACCCAGGGCGCCAGGGTGTCTCAGTCAGTTAGGTATCTGACTGGTGATTTTGGCTCAGGTCATGATCTCATGGGCCATGATTTCATGGGTCCTGAGATTGAGCCCTGCTTCAGGCTCTGCACTCAGTAGGGAGTCTGTTTGATATTCTCTCTCTCTCCCTCTCCCTCTGCTCCTCCCCACCCCTCTCTCATTCTCTAAGATAAATAAATATTTTTTTAAAAAGAACTGCCAATCAATAATTCTCTTTCTAGTGAAAATATCCTTTAGGAATTAAGGTGAAATAAAGGTGTTCTTGGAGAATACCTTTGGTGAATACCTTGATGAATTTTCTTCTTGGAAGGAAAAGGAAGAGAATTCATTGCCAATATCCCTACTTTGAAGGAAATGCTAAAGTTCATCAGGCTGAAGAAAAATAAATGGGAAACTTGGAACTTAAGAAATAAAAGATGACCAACAAGAGTGGTACATACCTAGATAAATATAAAAACATTATTCATCCCTTTAAGAGTTGTCAGTGTATATAGATATAACACTAAACATAGAGATTTTAACAGGACTTTATGGTTGTGAGGCTTACATTTTACTTAAAGTAGTAAAATATCAACTCTACATGGACTGGGAGAATTTAGATATGGATACAGATCTTCCTTGACTTGTGATGGGTTTACATCCAGATAATCTCATCATAAATTGAAAACATCATAAGGCAAAAATGCATTTAATACAATTAACCTATCAAACATCACAGCTTAGCCTAGCCTACCTTTTTTTTTTTTTTTAAGATTTTATTTATTTATTTGAGAGAGAGAGATAGCGAGAGCAGAAACACAAGCAGGGGGAGTGGGAGAGGGAGAAGCAGGCCTCCCGTGGAGCAGGGAGCCCCATGTGGGGCTCGATCCCAGGACCCTAGGATCATGACCTGAGCCGAAGGCAGACGCTTAACGACCGAGCCACCCAGGCGCCCCTAGCCTACTTTAAAGATGCTCAGAACACTTACAGTTGGGCAAAGTCATCAAACATGAGCCTCTTTTTATAACAAAATGTTGAATATCTCATAATTTGTTGAACACTGTACTGAAAGTGAAAAACAGAATGGTTGTATAGGTACAGAATGGTTCCAAGTGAATTGGTTGATTACCCTCATGCCCAACTGGGGTCTGTGGCTCACTGCTGCTGGTAAAATCTAACCTAGAGAGGGAAACTCTGGGTTGAACAGTTTTTTCTTTCATCATTTGAAAAATGTGCCATTTTCTCCATGATTTCTGATGAGATATCTGCTGTCAAATTGTTTTCCTTCTATAAGTAAGGTGTCATTTCTCTCACTGCTTTCGAGATCTTTTTCTTTATATTTAGTTTTCAGAAATTGGATTATAATGTGTCTTGGCTTGGATTTCTTTGGGTTTTTTTTTTTTTTCTTCTTACCCCGTTTGGGTTTTGCTCAGCTTCTTGAATCTGCAGGTTATAGATGTATGTATTTTGCCATATTTGAGACATTTTTCAGCCATTATTTCTTCAACTACTTACTTAGCCCTGACTTCCTTTTCTCCTTCTATGGGACTCCTGTGACAGGAATATTACATTTTTTCTTATAATCTCACAGGTCTCTAAGGCTCTGTTTCGTTTGTTTATCTGAGGTTTTGTTTTCAGTCTAGTTTCTCTCTGCTGTCAGACTGAATAATTTTTATTGTCTGTCTTCAAAGTTAATGAATCTTAAAAAAAATTTAATGAATCTTTCCTCTGTACTTTCCATACTGCCGTTGAGCCCATCCAGTTTTTTTTTTATATCAGTTATTGTATATTTCAATTCTAAAATTTCCACTTAGTTCTCTTTATGTCCTCCGTTTTTTGCTGAAATTTACTTTCTATTTTTCATTTATTTCAAGTGTTTTTGCAATTGCTAATTAGGGCATGTTAATAATGGCTGCTTTATTTTTTTATTTTTTAAAGATTTTATTTATTCATTTGAGACACAGAGATACAGAGAGAGAGAGAGAGCATAAGCAGGGAGAGAGGCAGAGGGAGAGGGAGAAGCAGGCTCCCTGCCGAGCCAGGAGCCAGGAGCCAGGACCCCGATGTGGGGCTCGATCCCAGGACCCTGGGATCATTACCTGAGCCGAAGGCAGATGCCTAACCATCTGAGCCACGCAGGCGCCCCAATAATGGCTGCTTTAAAAGCTTTGTCAGATCATTGTAAGATCTCTGTCATCTGTGTTGTCATCTATTAATATTTTTTGTTAATTTTTAAGGTTTTTTTTTTTTTTTTGAAGATTTTATTTATTTGACAGAGAGAGCACAAGCAGGGGGAGTGGCAGGCAGAGGGAGAGGGAGAAGCAGTCTCCCCGCTGAGCAGGGAGCCTGATCTGGGGCTTGATCCCAGGACCCCGGGATAATGACCTGAGCCGAAGACAGACGCTTAACCAACTGAGCCACCCAGGCGCCCCTCTATTAATATATTTTTTAAGTATTTTATTTATTTATTTGACAGAGAGAGACACAGCGAGAGAGGGAACACAAGCAGGGGGAGTGGGAGAGGGAGAAGCAGGTTTCCCGCAGAGCAGGAAGCCTGATGCGGGGCTCGATTCCAGGACCCTGGGATCACGACCTGAGCTGAAGGCAGATGCTTAATGACTGAGCCACCCCATGCGCCCCATCTATTAATATTTTTGATAGACTATTTTTTAAAGCAGTTTTAGGCTCACGACAAAATATCTATTGATTTTTATT
This sequence comes from Halichoerus grypus, assembly GCF_964656455.1. Classification (NCBI taxonomy): domain Eukaryota; kingdom Metazoa; phylum Chordata; class Mammalia; order Carnivora; family Phocidae; genus Halichoerus; species Halichoerus grypus. The sequence continues at coordinate 45,313,819 of NC_135726.1, read as the reverse complement.
CAAGTTGAGATTTTCCTGGTCTGGGTATGATTTTTTACTGAAATGTGGACACTTTGGGCATTATGTTATGAGACTAGATCTTATTTAAACCTTCAGTTTTAGCTGGCTTCCTCTGACGTTGTTATGGCTGAGAGCAGAGATACCACCTTGTCTCTGCCAAATGTGGGTAGAAGTCTAGGTTCTCCACTCAGGCTTCTTTGATACCTGAGAAGGGGAAGGCCTCCTAGTTATTGCTGAACAGGGACAGGAACAGGGACAAAAGTTCCAGCTCTCCATTAGGCATCCACTGGTAACCTCCCTGGCTGGGACAGATTGGACTATATCATTACTGGTTCCCAGTTTCCAGTCTTACTAAGCTGCTGCTTTCCTTGTTCTTTGGTTAGAGTGCAGGATTTTTTTTAAAGATTTTATTTATTTATTTGACAGAGAGAGACACAGCGAGAGAGGGAACACAAGCAGAAGGAGTGGGAGAGGGAGAAGCAGGCTTCCCGCAGAGCAGGGAGCCCGATGTGGGGCTCGATCCCAGGACCCTGGGATCATGACCCGAGCCAAAGGCAGACGCTTAATTACTGAGCCACCCAGGTGCCCCTAGAGAGCAGGCTTTTGCTGGGGCTTTTTTCCTACTGTCTACACCACTTGGCATTTCAGAGTTGCCAACTTCTTCAGCTCCAAGTGTGGGACATATGAGGCAAAAAAAAAAAAAAAAAAAAACTCCAAGAATCTCATCACCATGTTATTCCTTAGGTCCCATGGTCCCAACACTGTGTCTTCTTTCCACTTTCAAAATCTTACGTTTGTTTTCTCTAAGCATCCAGGGTTTTATTTGTACTTAGGAGAAACAGGGAAAAGTACCTCTACTCAATCCTCCCTGAGGCAGGGAATCTTCCATTTTTGCTTTAATTATTACTTCCACCTTGTACATCTGTCCTTTTCTTCCCCTTTTATATGTCTATTGTACATATAGAGGATATTCTAGATCTATTTTTATATTTTTCCCTTTCATAATTTCAGTGTCATTTTTCTTGGTCTTGTGATAACTTACCAAGCTGTTAAGATTGATTTGGTACTCTGCCTATCTATTCATTATGCTAATTATAGTTCTTCAGTCAAATTGCTTCATTGTATTGGTCTCAGTTTGTTCACTTATAAAATAAAGGGGTTAGAAAAAAATAAAATAAAGGGGTTGCAATAGTCTTGAGCTTCCCTTTCATCTCTAAAGATGCTCTTTTACAATAATGGTTTAAGAACTAATATTTAATTACTAGCTATGTAAATTTCTATTTCCTCATCTGTAAAATGAAAATGACCACATTTCATAGACTTGATACATTATAAGTTTTTAGAACAGTGTTTGGCAAGTATTAAAGACTCAATTATTGGTAGTTACTATTTAGGAACCTATGATCTCTAAGTGTACAAAAGCAGGAATAGGAAAGGCTCAATGGAAGAGTAACAGCTGAGGGCGCCTGGGTGACTCAGTTGGTTAAGCGACTGCCTTCAGCCCAGGTCATGATCCTGGAGTCCCTGGATCAAGTGACCCTCCCCCCTCTCATGTGCTCTCTCTCTCTCATTCTCTCTCTCTCAAATAAATAAATAAAATCTTAAAAAAAAAAAAAAGAAGAACAGCTGAACTCTGCCTTTGATGGCAAATACATTTTGATAGCTGGTAATTAAGAATTATAATGATGGACATTCCAAGCAGAGGAAAAAGCATAAGAAAAGTTGGTAATGTGGAATAGTGCAAAGCAAGATCTGGGACCATCAGCAATCTATTTTTAGTTACTATATAAAGCACATGCTGACTGCCTTCGGCTCAGGTCATGATCCTGGAGTCCCAGGATCGAGTCCCGCATCGGGCTCCCTGCTCGGCAGGGAGTCTGCTTCTCCCTCTGACTCTCCCCCCTCTCATGTGCTCTCTCTCTCTCATTCTCTCTCTCAAATAAATAAATAAAATCTTAAAAAAAAAAAGTTATAAATTAGTGATAGGTAAAACTAGAAAAGTAGAAAGTGAACAAAACATGAAAGAACTTGAATAATTATATAAGGAATTCAGGTTGTTCTTCACAAGAATTGAAGAAATAGGGGCAGCTGGGTGGCTCAGTCGGTTAATATCTGCCTTCGGCTCGGGTCATGATCCCAGGGTCCTGGGATTGACTCCCGCATCAGGCTCCTTGCTCAGCGGGGAGACTGCTTCTCCCTCTGCCTACCGCTCCCCCTGCTTGTGCTCTCTCTCTCCCTAATAAATAAAATCTTAAAAAAAAGAATTGAAGAATTATAAACATTTATTCTTTGAATGGCAATGAGATAACCAAAGCCGTCTTTTAGATTTCCCTGGGAGATACGTGGAGATTGCATTTACCAATGACCACATTCTATATGGCTCTATTATCATAAAAACTTTGCAGGGCGCCTGGGTGGCTCAGTTGGTTAAGTGTCTGACTCTTGGTTTTACCTCAGGTCATGATCTCAAGTCCTGGGATAGGGCCCCCCTGGGGGTTCCGTGCTCCATGCTCAGTGGGGAGTCTGCTTCCCCCCTTCTCTCTCCCTCTGCCCTTCCTCCTGCTCGTGTAGTCTAAAATAAATAAATCTTAAAAAACAACAACTTAGCTTCTCCTGCCCTTTCCTTCCTAGATTATGTATCTGACAGGAATCCTTGAATTATCTCAGTAACCCAGACAACCAGACATTTAACCATTTACACTTAAATGAAGTTAGGAAAAATTAAAACTGGTCTGGTTCCAGGTGAAAAAGATGGGTGTGACTGTCTGCAGTGGTTCAGAGAATTTACATAAGAAAGCCAACCAAACAGAGCTATGAAGCCCCTGCACCCCCACTTTTCAGACCTGTCAGCATAGCCACTGTTAGTCAATCATCCTAACTCACACTTCCCCTCTACTACTGTCTGGGCCTATCGTTTCATTTTGCCCTTAAAATTGACAACCATATCACAAACATTGCATATGTGCTAAACCTCAACACTAAAAGTTCTACCTCCACTTTCTGCCTTAACTTAGCCATGCTTTTCCTAAGGATTTCTCTTCCCTATCGTCCACTAGAGTTGATGTTGCTCATTCCCCATGCCTCACATCCTATGGATCCCAGATGTCATTGTTTTGTTGCTTACACATTTGCATCCCTCATCCTCACAATGAAAGTCCTTCAGTGAGAGCTATGTCCTATGTTAATACCCCTTCCTATATTTTGAAATATTGTAATGTTCAAAACTCATTCTGGGAATATAGATTTGAGAAAAACTCACGCATCTAATTTTTTTTTTTTTTAAGAAACTGATGCCTTCCAACTAGATTTGCTCAAACTCATGCTGGCAATTTTAAGGACTTATGTATCTAAGCTTATTTTCACAGAAACTGCTGTTTGAGTTAGGTTTACTGATTTCCACGTTGTGGGTTGGATTATGTCTCCAAAAAGATATGTTTAAGTCCTAACACTAGTATCCATGAATGTGACTTTATTTGGAAACAGGGTCTTTGCAGAGGTAATAAAGTTGAGATCATACTGCATCAGGATAAGCCCTAAATCCAATAATTCATGTCCTTATAAAAGAGAGAGGTTTGCAGACAGACAGAGGAACCTAGGGGAAAGGGACCATGAAACTACAAAACCAGGAATGCCTGGGGCCACAAGAAGCAAGGAAGCATTCTTCCCCACAGCCTCTAGAGGGAGCATGTCCCAGATCACACCTACTGGTTCTGAACGTCTAGCCTCCAGAATGGGGAGAGAATAGCAAAATACCACAAACTTGATGGCTTGTTTTAAGTTTTGTGGTATTTTGCTCTGGCAGCCCTAGAATACAAACACTCCTCATTCACTGAAAACCTTTACATTCGTTTTTGAATTTCCTCTATCTTTAGTTCATCATCATCTGCATGGAAAACTTACCCAATTGGCCAGTCCTCTTCTCACATATATTTTCACAGTGGTAAAGAACAGCGATGAATGAGAACATATCATGTGGATTACAAACTTAAGGGGCGCATGGGTGGCTCAGATGGTTAAGCATCTGCCTTCGGCTCAGGTCATGGTCCCAGGGTCCTGGGATCAAGCCCCACATCGGGCTCCCTGCTCAGTGGGAAGCCTGCTTCTCCCTCTCGCACTCACTCTGTTTGTGTTCCCTCTCTCGCTATGTATCTCTCTGTCAAATAAGTAAATCTTTAAAAAAAATTAAGTTAAAAAGGGAAATTACATATCAGTTTCATTTATGCAATCAGATTTGAAAGCTTAAAAACTACCAAACTTACTCCAATAGAACTCCAAGTTGGCCAAACAGGAATTCTATAAGGAACTCAATAAATGGACTTTTGTTGTTCACTTTTATTATACAATGCATGTATTTTTTAAAAGATAGGGGTGGGGGAAAAAGTTTAAAAAAACCCAAACTCATCTATAATTCCAGCCACTCAGGATTATCACTCTTAATATTTGCTAACCATCTTTCCTTATTTTATTCTGAGTATGCTCAGAAAGTGTACCTTGTATAGAAATGGTTATTTTACATCTTGTTATTGGCTTCCCTACCATACCCTAGGAAATTGCCCATTTTTATTGCACTGTAAAAACATGCAAGAGCAGTAGAATAAGTGACCTGAAGGCAACAAAATGTATGTGCATGTGGCTTTCCCACCCCACTCTATTCATGCGTTGTGGCACTCCCCAGAGTTAGGAGAGAGAGAAAAAATAGAGATATTCCTGCTTGAAGGTACATTAGGTGAAAGGGTTCTCAAAAAGAGTATGAGTCTTCCAACTTACACACAGCCCAATTAGAAGGCCAGGCCTGAATGATTATCCATAATTGATGGGTGAGGAAATTGAGTAAAAAAGCCAGGTCAGGGGCGCCTGAGTGGCTCAGTTGTCGGGCATCTGCCTTCAGCTCAGGTCATGATCCCGGGGTCCTGGGATCGAGCCCCGCATTGGGCTCCCTGCTCTGCGGGAAGCCTGCTTCTCCCTCTCCCACTCCCCCTGCTTGTGTTCCCTCTCTCCCTGTGTCTCTCTCAAATAAATAAATAAAATCTTAAAAAAAAGAAAAGAAAAGAAAAGAAAAAGCCAGGTCAGTGCCATGGCACAATTTGGGAACCAACTCTGATATCTTCCAAAGACCTCTATCTCCTCTCTTTTTAGACACTCAAGAGTAAGGAATTTTAAAATGATAGAAATGATCATGAGTTTACACTGAATTGGCTTTGCTCCAGTTTTAAAATATTTGGTGAATTTGTCAAATTTCTTTGTGTGGTTCCTTTTACTTAAAGAACATACATTAGGGGTGCCTGGGTGGCTCAGTTGGTAAAGCTACTGATTCTTGATTTCAGCTTAGGTCATGCATGATGTCAGGGTCGTGAGACCAAGCCCCACATCAGGCTCTGCACTGGGCGTGAAGCCTGCTTGGGATTCTCTCTCCCTCTGTCACCGCCCACCCCCCACACCCTACAGAAGCTTGCACTTTTTCTGTCTCGAAAAAAAAAAACACAAAAACATACAATATTAGAATCATTTTACCTTCCTGGTGAATTCAAATTTTTACCATTCTCTATGACTTTACCAATGTGTTTGCCTTAAAGACTATTTTGTTCTTGTATGCTATGTGCCTAGTACATCTTTCTCTGTATTTTTCACCTTTCTGTGTCCTTATCTTTTTAGATGGGACTCTGGTAAATAGCATATAGCTGCTTTATTTTTTTTTTTAAGATTTTATTTATTTGACAGAGAGATACACAGCGAGAGAGGGAACACAAACAGGGGGAGTGGGAAAGGGAGAAGCAGGCTTCCCGTGGAGCAGGGAGCCCGATGCGGGGCTCGATCCCAGGCCCTGGGATCATGACCTGAGCCGAAGGCAGATGCTTAACACCTGAGCCACCCAGGCGCCCCAGCATATAGCTGCTTTAAAACAAAAAAGCAAAAAAAACCCCAAAACCCATTTCACAATCTTTGATCCTAACTGAAAAGTTGAGCCCATTTACACTTATTGGGATTAATGATACATTTAGATTTATTTCAAGTATTCATTATGGTTTCTACTTACCTTTTTTTTTTTTCTTCACTTTCCTGCCTTTCTTTGGGTTGGTTCTTTTCTCATTCCATTTTCTTCTACTTTAGAAGTTCTCTTTCCCTGCTGCCTCTCCCTCTTAGTGGCTACCCTGGCTACTTTAACATGCACACTTAAGACAATTTGTATGCCATCCTCTTGAAATAAAAGGACCTTAGAGTGCTTTAACCTAATAACTTGCTCATAAAAGTTTGCTTCTCAAAACTTTATTATTTTTAATTCAATTTTAAAAAAATTTAAGTAGGCACCACATCCAGCATGGAGCCCAACACAGGGCTTGAATTCATGACTCTGAAATTAAGACCCGAGCTAAAACCAAGAGTCAGATGCTTAAACGACTAAGACACCCAGGTGCCCTTTTAATTTTATTTAATTTTATTTTTTTTAAAGATTTTATTTATTTGACAGAGACACAGCGAGAGAGGGAACACAAGCAGGGGGAGTGGGAGAGAGAGAAGCAGGCTTCCTGCTGAGCAGGGAGCCCGATGTGGGACTCGATCCCAGGACCCTGGGACCATGACCTGAGCCGAAGGCAGACGCTTAACAACTGAGCCACCCAGGCGCCCCTTAATTTTATTTTTAAGATCTTATTTTAGAGACAGATAGCACGAGAAGTGGGAGGGGCAGGACAGAAAGAATCTCAGGCAGGTTTACACAGGACTCCGGGGCTCAATCTCACAACTCTGAGACCATGACCCGAGCCAAAACCAAGAGTCGGACGCTTAACTGACTAGCCACCCGGTGCCCCCTTTTATTTTTTTTTAAAGATTTTATTTGAGAGAGGTAGAGAGGACAGGAGCAGGGGGGAGGGGCAGAGGGAAAGGGAGAAGCAGACTCCCCGCTAAGCAGGGAGCCCAACGCAGGGCTTGAACCCAGGACCCTGGGATCATGACCTGAGCTGAATGCAGACTCTCAACTGACTGAGCCACCCAGGCACCCCTAATTTTATTTTTTTAAAGATTTTATTTATTTGACAGAGAGAGACACAGCGAGAAAGGGAATACAAGCAGGGGGAGTGGGAGAGGGAGAAGCAGGCTTCCCGCGGAGCAGGGAGCCTGATGTGGGGCTCGATCCTAGGACCCTGGGATCATGACCTGAGCCGAAGGCAGATGCTTAACAACTGAGTCACCCAGGCGCCCCTCTAATTTTATTAAGTAAACTCTACACCCAACGTGGAGCTTGAACTCACAACCCTGAGATCAAGAGTCACATGCTCAGGACACCTGGGTGGTTCAGTTGGTTAAGCAATGGACTCTTGATTTCAGCTCAGGTCATGATCTCAGGGTTGTGAAGTTGAGTCCCACTTCAGGCTCTGCACTCAGAGGGGAGCCTGCTTGAAGATTCTCTCTCCCTCCCTCTGAGCACTCTCAATCTTTAAAAAAAAAAAAAGTCACATGCTCTACTGAATGAGTCAGCCAGGTGCCCCTGCTTCTCAAAATTTTAGTTCTTTTGTTAACTCCACAAAGTGGACATTACCATTGTTGCATAGTCACTATTCCTTAAAATATTTGTTGAAAAAATTTTTTTGCATAAATATTTAACCCTTGGTATATTTTGTCTGGTCTCCAGTATTTTCTTGTTTTCACATATCAACTTATTTTCTACAAGATTCCTGATGTAGCATTGCCAAAAATTCCCTGGCTCCATATTAATTCTACAGCTAATGAAGATTTGCCCAAAAGTTCATTCCTCCAACCATCTGCATTTTATCTTTTAGTTCTTTAGGACAATAATCTCATTATATAGAACTTTCATTCAATAACAAACTCTCATTAATTCCCTTTCATTTAGCAGGTTATCTGAGTAAGTTTCTCAAATGTGATTAACATCTGAAATCATTGGAGAAAAGTTACCATTAGTATGTTCTTGGCCAACTCCATAAAACCCAGGGGTTTTCTGCAGTTCAAACTGGATACATCTTAGGGATGTATGAAATGAGGATTGCTTGATGAGGAAAAGGGGATTTTTTTTTAAAGGTTTTATTTATTTATTTGACAGAGAGAGACACAGCAAGAGAGGGAACACAAGCATGGGGAGTGGGAGAGGGAGAAGCAGGCTTCCCGCAGAGCAGGGAGCCCGATGCGGGGCTCAATCCCAGGACCCTGGGATCATGACCTGAGCAGAAGGCAGACGCCCAATGACTGAGCCACCCAGGCGCCCCGAAAAGGGGATTTTTAATGAAAAATTTAACAGCCTTCATTTTACTGGGGATCCATGAGCATGTTTCAACTCTTAAGTATAACATACCTATTATCTCCTCAAATCTTACACATTCCAGCTTTCATTCTAACTAAACAACTTTATCTGATAGTTCATTGAGAAAATATAATCAGATAAGAACTCCTTTTATTCTTCCCATATTTTCAGATGTGCTTGCACTGATGCTTACATTCTCTTCCTTCCTGTTCAGATAAAATAAGCCAGTTCCTATCAACCACCAGCTGGGTCATCTATGCAACAACTCATCTTCTCTTAGCCACTCAAATATTGTGTACTGAAGTTACCTTACTGGGGCATTGCCATCTGTTTATAAATATACTCTATATATTCTATCTTTAATAACAAACCAAAAATAAAGAACCAAAATCCCTTCCTTAATCTCACATCTGCCTCAACCTGACTCACTCTGGGCTTCCAGCAAGATATTTCAAGTAATCTATACTTGCTGTCACCTCTTCCTATCTTTGTTCACTATCTAACTCAGTCTAATAGTGATAAACATTTATTGAGCATTTATTATGTACAGAGTACTAAGATTTTCTTTAATGTTAATTATTTAATTACAACAACTGTATGAGATGATGCACTACTGATAAGGCAACTGAGGCACAAATGTTACAAAACTTGCAGAAAGCCTCAAAAATAGTAGCAGGGGCGCCCGGGTGGCTCAGTCATTAAGCATCTGCCTTCGGCTCAGGTCATGATCCCAGGGTCCTGGGATCAAGCCCCGCATCGGGCCCCCTGCTCAGCAGGAAGCCTGCTTCTCCCTCTCCCACTCCCCCTGCTTGTGTTCCCTCTCTCGTTGTGTCTCTGTCAAATAAATAAAATCTTTAAAAAAAAAAAAAAGTTTGCAAGAGCCTTCTCTCTGATCTATTACACTGAAATAGTCTTAACTCTCCCACTAAGTAGATATAAAACACTAAGCTTGTCACTTACTTTTTTTTTTTTTTTTAAGATATGGAGAAATATGCATACTACTTAATAGAGCTGTTCTTAAGGTAAAAGGGTTTAGATCCTCAGTTCTCAAAAGTGTGGTCCCTGGCACAACAGCACTGGCATCACCTGGGAACTTGTTAGAAATACAAATTCTCAGCTCCCACTTCAGATTTACTGAATCAGCACCTCTGGAGGTAAAGCTCAAGCAGCAAGCACTTTCGGTGACTCTTATGTACACTGAAGTTTAAGAATCACTGACTTTGATGAAAACACTGGGGAAAAAAAGTAAGGCTAAATAAATGCCAGCTTATGTTATCATTACTTTGTATGACAAAATCACATTTAACTTTGTTATTCATTGGTGGAAAATAGTAACATTACAAAGCCAGTTTTTTTCACAAAATAGCTTGTGTTGGTGCTAGTATTTTAGACACAGAACACCTTAAATTTGAAATACATATGCAATCAAGGAAAGCAAAGAAAGTGTTGCTTACCGTAACAGACACAACTAAGGAATACCTTAAATGGTAGATTAAGGTTGACTGATAATTAGGACATTTTAGAGGTTTTTTGTTGTGCTTGGGGTAAATAAAGGAGACTGTTTTGTGGCCCTTACATGGTTTGGGTATTATAGAAGGTATTTATCCAGGCAATGTGGGATTAACCAAGATTTATCTTACAAATCTTGTCTAATGATTCAGGTGTCCAACTGTCAAGTCACTTACCAATTAGAATGAAGTAAGATAGATGTACTTGGGGGTTCAGATCACCCACCTCCTGACATGCTGAGTAATAACAATTCTGAACTTCAGATTCAATTTTCCTCTTTGGGTCAATACAACCAGTCTTGCTCTGTGGGGGAGGAGTCCTAGGCCATAGCCAGTGAACACATAAGGCATTCCCCTGGTTTTGTCTTAGGGTCAGGCTTTAATTACTCTGTTGACTCCAAAGCTGCACAAACATAGGAGCAGAGTTAAGAGTTAAATGAAGCAAGACAGATTAAAGAGAAAAAAATACTTTAGGAAAATGTTTTAGGACTAAAATCTTATATACAATATTTTTCTTAACTGGCAGGTGATAAAATGGAGGCAATTTTAAAATGGTGTAGAGGGGCGCCTGGGTGGCTCCGATGGTTAAGCATCTGCCTTCAGCTCAGGTCATGATTCCAGGGTCCTGGAATCGAGCCCCACGTTGGGCTCCTGGCTCGGCAGGGAGCCTGCTTCTCCCTCTCCCTCTGTCTCCCCACCCTGCTCATGCTCTATCTCTGTGTCTCAAATGAATAAATAAAATCTTAAAAAAATAAAATGGTGTACAAACATGTGGTATAATTCCTCAGTAGATTAATATAGAACAACCTTTTTAAAAAGGGGGTGGGGGACTTCATATTAAAAAGAACTAAGATTTGGGGTGCCTGGGGTGGTTCAGTTAAGCACCCGGCTCTTAATTTCAGCTCAGGATATGATCTCAGGGTTTTGGGATGGAGCCCAGCGTTGGGCTCTACACTCACCTAGGAGTCTGCTCAAAGATTCTCTCCCTCTTCCTCTGCACCCCGCCACTCTCTTTAATAAATAAATAAATCTTAAGGGGGGAGGGGAGACCTGAGCTGAGATCATTGTTGGAAGCTTAACCAACTGAGCCACCCAGGTTCTCCCAAAACTGAAGTTGTTCTCATGAAAATGTATAGGACAGCAAAATTGGTATTCCAAAATCAGTTTATCTGAAAAAGACAAGTTATATGAAGTATGTGCATGTACACTTATTGAACAAAAGTTCTTAAAAATTTCTAAGCTCAAATGGTATGTTGCAAAGTAATGTTAGAAATGTAAAGACAGACCATACAGTGCACACCATAACATGTAAAAATAAAACAGATTTGGATTATGCTGTCATTTTTAATTTTAATAAAATAGATAATTTCGTATTACATAGAGAGCAAGTCCATCCACTCATTATTGATAAAATTTTAGAAATATTTTCTATAAAAAGTTTAGTACTTGATTGGGAATGAATCCATTAGAACATGATTTCTACAGGTACAGTGTTCCCATCCTCACCCCCATTCTTATTAATTCTGAGAAAATTTAAAAATACAGAAAAGTACAAAAAATAAGACAAGATATCCATATACCACAATCCAGAATTATCCAGTATTTTGATATATTTACTTGCAGTCTTTTTAGTTTTTAAGAGAAATGGATGTTTATATATAAAATTGAAGTCCCTTTAAACAGTCCCCATCCCATCCCTCCCACACTCATCCCCTTTCCCTTCTCCACTCTTCACAAGCAACCACTATCAAGAGTTTGGTCTGTATCTTCCAATCCATTTCAAAAACATTTTAAAAACATACATACATATATGTATCCATTACCAATACATAGTACTGAATTTTGTGAGAAAAGTTTTAAAATTTACAAAAATGTCATTGTAATATATGTGTTATTCTGCAACTTCATTTTCCCCCTTCAACATGATTTTTGAGATCTTTCTCTGTAATACATGTAGATCTTGCTTGTTAAATTTTACAGATATACAGTATTTCATCATTAAGTATTTTCCATTTTGTTCCCGATGGGCATTTAAGTTGTTTCCAACTTATGGCTACTACAAATCATGCCACAGTAAATAGACTGGTATATATTTCCTAAGCATACAAACTCAGAATCTAGGTATTCTTGAACTTGTTATAAGGAATGTTTCCCTACTCCCAAGGTCATAACCATTTCAGTATATAGCTTTTTCATATTCCTGTTTTTATCCTCTTGGATCTTACCTTGGTGTATAGTTCATGGTTTGTTTTTTTCCTTGGAGAACAGATTACCTCCAAATCATTGTTTACATAGTCTCATTATCTTCTCACCTCCCATTGCCATTTCTATCATAGTCTAAATTCTAATAAATGCATAGGTGTTTCCAGAATCTCTTCTGTTCTGCTAAATCAATATAAAAGTCTCTTCCTTTCCAAAACTTAAAACTTATTTTTTTATTACATTGGTGAAAATCTCCAGATCTATGCAGACAGCAATAAGAAGCATGTTTCCCATTCCCAATTTTAGTGGAAATGCATCTAAAGTTTCAGCATTACCTGCACCATCAGCTTTTTTGTTGGGTGCAGGATTTTTATCATACAAATGTCTTTCTCTTCAGTATAAATTCCCTGGTGTCCAGGACGTTTTTCGCTTTTGTTTTCCTCATTTGTGATACTTTCCTTGAGCATGATTATTTCTGATGTGCTACGAGGCTTAAATTCTTAGTCAATGCTTTCCAATTTTTAAGATATTTACATGGTTTTTAATGAGTATGAATTTTCTGATGTCTAATGTGGTGTGACTTCTGGCTAAAAGCTTTCCCACATTCACTACATTGATAAGGCTTCTTACCTGTGTGTATTCTCAAATGCAGAGCAAGGGTTGAGAACTGAGAGAAAGCTTTCCCACACTCATTACAACCATAGGGTTTCTCACCTGTATGGCTTCTCACATGCACAGTAAGAGATGAACTTTGAGAGAAGGCTTTTCCACATACATTGCATTCATAAGGTTTATCACCTGAATGAATTCTCACATGTACAATAAGCGATGTTCGTTGAGAGAAGGCTTTTCCACATTCATTACATTCATAGGGTTTCTCTCCAGTGTGAATGTTTTGATGTTTTATGAGGTACTTCTTCTGGCCAAAAGCTGTTCCACATTCACTACATTTAAAGGGTTTCTCTCCAATATGAATTTTCTCATGCTCAGTAAGGTTAGACTTGCCACTGAAGGTTTTTCCACACTCCTTACATACAAAAGGCTTCTCTCCCGTGTGAGTTCTCTGGTGTCTGATGAGGTTTGACTTCTGAATGAAAGCTTTCCCACAATCCTTACACTCAAAAGGTTTCTCTCCAGTGTGAATTTTCTGATGGGTAAGGAGGTTTTCCTTCTGGCTGAAGGATTTTCCACATTCATTACATTCAAAAAGCTTCTCTCCAGTATGGGTGTTCTGATGTTTAATGACATACTGCTTTTGGCTAAAGGCTTTTCCACATTCATTACATTCAAAAGGTTTCTCTCTATTATGAAAATGCTCATGCTCGGTGAGATTTGATTTGTGGCTGAAGACTTTCCCACATACCTTACAAGCAAAGGGGTTTTCCCCACTACAAATTCTCTGCTGACTGAGGTGTGACATCTGAATGGAAGCTTTCCCGCATTCACAAGGTTTCTCTCCAGTATGAATTTTTTGATGAATGAGGATTTACTTTTGGCTGAAGGTATTTCCACATTTCTTACATTTGAAGGGCTTCTCTGTGTGTATGACCTTTCAAATGTAAAGGGATAAAATTCAAGAGAAAACTTTATAATACACAGTACATTACAAGCTTTGTCTCCAAGTATAAATTTTCTAATGCTCAATGAGGTTTTGTTATATTCACTGGTTTCTCTCCAGTAAAAATTTTCTTCTGCTCAATGAGATCTGTCATCTAGCTAAAGGCTCCTCAGTATTCCTTAGAACAGGGTTTCTCTCCAGCCTGACTTCTACATTTAATGAGGTGTGACATGTGAGTGAAAGTTTTCCCACATTCAGTAAATTCATAGGGTTTCTTGCCAGTATGAATGCTCTGTTTTCAGAAAGCGTTCAAACTTTTTTAACTGAAGGCATTTTCACACTGACTTACACTTAAAGGGGGTTATTACCATAAAGAATAAGCTGTGGCAGGATTTCCAAACTAAATTAAGTTGATGATTCTTTCCTACACAATTTCCCTCATGATTATAAGCTAAACTGTGTTTCAAATTCTTTCTAGGTAAGTTGAAAAAGATGTTGCCCTTAAAAGATATAATGTCTGAGATCAGAGGAAGTATTCTTCCAATTTTCTTATATTCACTGCTTTTTGTTTTTCCTCAGTCTTTACTGGAGATGGATGCAACTTCCTTCCCAAGTCTTGTTGCCTCTCTATCTGCTCATCATCTTCTCAGGCTTCTTCTAAAATGGAGTACAAAGAATCATCATTTAAAGGAGTTAATGTATAAAGTGCTTAGTACTGTGGCTGACAAATGGTAAGCACTCGATAATGTTAGCTTTATGTTACCATTATTTATGAGTTTTCCCATTACTAGTAATAAAATTTTGGGTTGTGCTTTTGGGATGAACTCTGGAAGCCCACCTCACAGTATGAAAAAATCCTCATGACCAATGTCACCAAATAACTTTTGAGAAGGAAACGCTTGTGGAGGATATCTGCATAGAAAATTAACATTCATGGGCACACAGAGCTTAAGGATTACTCTTGAAAAATACCCTTTCCCATTTCTTAGTTCAGCAAACTGAATGTAACCAACAATGAGGAATTAACAAGTAGGATAAAAAGATGACATAAAATTGAGAAAGTCTCCCAGGATGTCTAAGAAAAGGAAAGGAATTAACCAACAACTGCTTCCTTCCAAAACTCCAATTAAAGACAAGAAAAGGGAAAATGGTACAAGCTCACAAGAAAAAATGGACAGGACTGGAGACATCAATACACACAAACATTAACAAATTTCCTGATAACATAAGAGCACACAAAAGATTTTCAACACAGCAGAACTGAGGAAGTTTAAGTATGTAAAGATACTGCAGAAGATGCCAATGTCAAACCAATTTATGCCACAAAATATCAGAAAGACTAAGGAAATGAAGGGAATCAAGTACCTCAAAAGAAGGAATAAAGGATGGTAGCTGAAGAAAAGATTATATAAGGTGCAGCTGGAGCACTACCCTCCCAGTAGGACCACTCCTTTGTAGGAAATGGAAATTATTCTTTGCAGAAATTTAATCAGAGAAGCTCCAGGCTCAGGGACATCCAGTAAGAGATGATAAGGGAGAGGTGCTACACTGAAACCAATGGGATTAGATCTGTACATAATATGGTGAGCCCTCCAGGACAGTCTGTAGCTCATGCCCAAAAGGGTTGGCCTTCAGGTAATATATACCTGTGAGCAGGTATGAAAGGCTCCTTCTCTGAAAAACCTGAAAAGCCCATGAAAAAACTCAGTAGATACCCCTCCAAGATGTTATCTGTCACCTGTTCTCTCTTTTTTTTTTTTTTTTTGACCAAAACAAAGGACCTGGACACATCAGGGTTTGTGTGGGTAAAGCAGTATAATCATTCTGTGGAGACCTTGGTCCATAAGGCATTCCCCTCCCCCACTTTTTTTAAGATTTTATTTTTAAGTAATCTCTACACCCAGCGTGGGGCTTGAACTCACAACCCCGAGATCAAAAGTCACAAGCCCACCAATTGAGCCAGCCAGGCACTTTTTTTTTTTTTTTAAGATTTATTTGAGAGAGAGAGAGAATGAGTGGGAGGGGCCCAGGGAGAGGGAGAGAATCTCAAGCAGACTCCCTGCTGAGCACAGAGCCTGACACAGGGCTGGATCTCACGACCCTGAGATCATGAGCTGAGCCAAAACCAAGAGTCAAACACTTAACCAACTGTGCCACCCAGGTACCCCACCCCATGGCATTCTACTTTTGATTCACTGAAACCTACCAGATGACTAGAAGCAACCAGGCATGAAAGAACTTGTGATCACCTTTTAGTGGATCAGTCTTAAATATGGTCGCAGCCAATATTTCAAACACATTTGAGGAACCCCTACTAATAAGACAGATCAACATCAAAAGAAAAAATAAGAATGTCTGAGAAATATAGGTAAGGAACAATAAACAACAAAACCTAAAACCAATCAGACAGATGATATTTTATCAGTGAAACAATAATCTGGTTCTGTAAGCAAGAAACAAAAAGTTCCTTTGAAATTAAGATGGGGAGTGGGAAGTTAGACTGTATTATTCACTAATTAACATGGTCCTCTTACTGGAGAAGGATTATAGTACTTCACCCTAGCAAACTCAGGCATGGCCAGCTAACCTGTTTGGCCAATGAAATATAAGCCCAAGTGACAAGTATTTCCCGGAAGAAGCTTTAAGAAGACAAATTCAGGGACACCTGGGTGGCACAGTCAGTGGAGCATGAGACTCTTGATCTTGGGGTTGTGAGTTTGAGCCCCATGTTGGGTGCAGAGATTACTTAAAAATAAAATCTTAGGGGGCGCCTGGGTGGCTCAGTCGTTGGGCGGCTGCCTTCAGCTCAGGTCATGATCCCAGAGTCCTGGGATCGAGTCCCACATGGGGCTCCCTGCTCAGAAGGGAGCCTGCTTCTCCCTCTCCCACTCCTCCTGCTTGTGTTCCTGCTCTCTGTCTCTGTCTCTGTCAAATAAATAAATAAAATCTTTAAAAAAATAAAAAATAAAAATAAAATAAAATAAAATCTTAGGGGTGCCGGGGTGGCTCAGTCAGTTGAGTGTCTGCCTTTGGCTCAGGTCATAATCCCAGGGTCCTGGGGTCAAACTCCACGTTGGGCTCCCTGCTCAGTAGGGAGTATGCTTCTCCCTCTCCCTCTGCTCTCTCTTGCTCACTCTCTCTCAAACAAATAAAATCTTTAAAAAATAAATAAAAATAAAAATAAAATCTAAAAAAAAAAGATAACAAATTCAATGCCAGTTACTCAAAAAATTAAAAATAGGGGCACCTGGGCAGCTCAGTCATTAAGCGTCTGCCTTTGGCTCAGGTCATGATCCCAGGGTCCTGGGATCGAGCCCTGAATCAGGCTCCCTGCTTCGCGGGAAGCCTGCTTCTCCCTCTCCCACGCCCCCTGCTTATGTTCCCTCTCTCGCTGTGTCTCTGTCAAATGAATAAATAAAATCTTTAAAAAAAAAATTAAAAATAGAACTAACCATATTCACTTCTGGTTATATATCCAAAGAAAATGAAAACATTAAGTCAAAAAGATACATGTGCCCCCATGTTCACTGCAGCATTATTTACAACAGCCGTGTTATGGAAACAATCTAAATGTCCATCAATGGATGAACAGAGAAAATACAGTACATACATACAATGGAATATCATTCAGCCATTAAAAAGAACGAAATCTTGCCATTTGCAACAACATGGATGGAACTTGAGGATATTACAGTAAGTGAAAGAAGTCAGAGAAAGACAAATAATGTATGATCTCACTTATATGTGGAATCTTTTTTTTTTTTTTAAGATTTTATTTATTTATTTGACAGAGAGAGACAGCGAGAGAGGGAACACAAGCAAGGAGAGTGGGAGAGGGAGAAGCAGGCTTCCCACCGAGCAGGGAGCCCGATGTGGGGCTCGATCCCAGGGCCCTGGGATCATGACCTGAGCCGAAGGCAGATGCTTAACAACTGAGCCACCCAGGCGCCCCTCTATATGGAATCTTAAACAAACCAAGCTCATAGATAGAGAACATACTGATGGTTGCCAGAGGTGGGGTTGGGGTGTGGGCAAAATGGGTGAAAGGGGTCAAAGGTACAATTTCCAGTTATAAAACAAGTCATGGGGATGTAATGTACAGCATGGGAACTACAGTTAGGAATACCGTATTGCATATTTGAAAGTTGCTAAGAGAGTAGTTCTTAAATGTTCTCATCGGAAGAAAAAAAAGTTCTTTAACCATGTGTGTTGACAGATGCTAACTAGAGTTACTGTGGTGATCACTTCATAATATATACAAGCATCAATTATGTTGCAGTGGGTGGGGGGATGGGGTAATTGGGCGATGGGCATTAAGGAGGGGACCTGATGTAATGAGGACTGGGTGTTATTTGCAACTGATGAATCACTAAATTCTACCCCTGAAACTAATAATATACTATATGTTAACTAGCTTGAATTTAAATAAAATCTTAGGGAAAAAAATATATTGTACATCTAAAACTAATATAATGTTGTAGGTGAATTAGACCTCAATAAATTTTTTTAAAAGACAAATTCAGAGCATAAACCAAGGTAACATATTAGCTGAATGAAGTAAGTTCCAGAAAACAAAAGAAGAACACTGATTAGAGGAAATACTCAAAGAAAAACAAAACAAAAAAAAGCTTCCTCTCCTGTAAGCCATGAATCTCTAGACTTAAAGGGCACACTTAGTACTTTGCATGATGAAAACAAGATGCATACCTACATGTATCACCATGATATTTCAAAAGAAAGAGGCCATAAATAAAAAAAACTATTATATATGTACACACACACACATATATATCACCCAACTACACGTAGATATGTATTACTGAAAGGAACAGGAATCAGAATGTCACCAAATTTCTCAACAGAAACACGAGAAGCTAAAAGACAAAACTCTGAGGGAAAATTCTAAGCTTAGCCTACCAATCTAATGGGACAAAGGCATTTTTCAGGTATGCAAATGTTAAAAAATTTTATCTCAATGCACCTTTCCTCTCAGGATGCTACTAGATGAGCTCCACCAAATTAGTAGACAGAGAAGGTGATACAGAATCCAAGAAAGGGGATATAACATGGAGAAAACAAATGAAAAAAAGTCTTTGATAATGTTGATGAAAAACTACAAGATAAGAGCTATCAGGTCAAAGTACAGCCAGTTCTGACTGGAGCAGAAGGACAAAAATTCTACAGGTAAATCTCCATGGGGAAAAAAATTTCCCAATGCATTTGACCATGTGGAAACTAGTATTTAGAGAGCTTTTAACTATTCTATGGAGTCTGTGCTAAATACAGAAAACCAAGGAAACAAAAGTATGACAAATATAAATTCCATGAAAGAAAAAAAGTATAATAAATAAAATTCTATACTACACAAATACTTCTGTTCTACATGAAAGGATAATAGTTGTCTCAAAAAGATGTCTTAAATAAGTTGTGAGCTAAACTAGTCACTTTTTTCATGGAGCACTATTAATTTACTTCAATAAATTAATAAATGACTGCCTTACAAATTATGGTTATTCAGACTTGGGTATTATTTGGCAGGTACTTTCTTGAGACAGAACGAAGTGAGAATCATTTCAAGAAAAACAACTGACAGTACATGTTGCCAATGATAAAATTTGAGTTTTCAAACAAAAATTAAAATTTTGGAAAATCTGTATCCTTCACCATGAGATTGATAGGTCCCAATACTTAAAAGACTTTGCTTTGGGGCGCCTGGGTGGCTCAGTCGTTAAGCGTCTGCCTTCGGCTCAGGTCATGGTCCCAGGGTCCTGGGATCAAGCCCCACATCCGGCTCCCTGCTCGGCAGGAAGCCTGCTTCTCCCTCTCCCACTCCCCCTGCTTGTGTTCCCTCTCTCGCTGTGTCTCTCTCTGTCAAATAAATAAAATCTTTAAAAAAAAAAAAAAAAAGAAAAAAAAGACTTTGATATGTTAATATTTGAAAGATCTGTATAACTCAATTGACCAATACATGATGTTTCAAAAGTCATGCATGGGCAAGAGACCCACTCAAATTTTAAGACAGACCAACAGATTTTACCTAAGAAAACAAAAAAATACAGAGTTTCAAATTCTATATTGCAGCTAATCTTGAAAAAATTATTTATCAGGTGTTAATGTAGTACCAAAGAATATCCACAACTATCTGAAAAGGCTACTGAAATATTTCTCCCTTTCTAACTATATCTGTGTGAAGTCACAATTTTTTCACATACTTCAACCAAAATAACATGTTACAACAGCAGAAATGAGAAATCGAGCTGTCTTCTATTAAACCAGACATTAAAGATACAGATATGACAAACACTGCCTCTCTTCTCACTAAACTTTTTCATTTTGAAAAATTATTATTTTTTTAAAATTTGTCAGAGAGAGAGACAGAGAGAGACGGAGAGAGAGCGTGAACAGGGGGAGTGGCAGGCAGAGGGAGAAGCAGGCTCCCCACTAAACAAGAAGCCTGATGTGGGACTTGAGCCCAGGACCGTGGGCTCATGACCCGAGCTGAAGGCACTTAACTGACTGAGCCACCCAGGTGTCCCTGGAAAATTATTTTTATTAAGAAATATAATTTAGGGGCACCTGTATGGCTCAGTCGTTAAGTGTCTGCCTTTGGCTCAGGTCATGATCCTAGGGTCCTGGGATCGAGCCCCACATCAGGCTCCCTGCTCAGCAGGAAGCCTGCTTCTCCCTCTCCCACTCCCCCTGCTTGTGTTCCCTCTCTCACTGTGTCTCTCTCTGTCAAATAAATAAATAAAATCTTTAAAAAAGAAAGAAAGAAAGGAAGGAAGGAAGGAAGGAAGAAAGAAAGAAAGAAATATAATTTAAGGGGCACCTGGGTGGCTCAGTCATTAAGCATCTGCCTTCGGCTCAGGTCATGATCCCAGGGTCCTGGGATCAAGCCCCGCATCGGGCTCCCTGCTCGGCGGGAAGCCGGCTTCTCCCTCTCCCACTCCCCCTGCTTGTGTTCCCTCTCTCTGTCAAATAAATAAAATCTTTAATAAAAAAAAAAAAGAAATATAATTTAAATTTACAAGTAATGGGATTATTATTATTTTTTAATAAATACACTTTTAAAAGTTTCTCAATTTTACTTTTAAATAAGGCAAATATCACTAAAGTCCACATAAACCAAAAGGTCTCATGTTTGTTTATATATTCCATTGTGGTAAAACACACAACATAAAATTTGCCATTAACTATTTTTTTAAAAAGCCATCCAGGCGCCCCTACCGTTAACTATTTTTTCCTTTTACTTTTTGTAATTGAGGTATAATTGACATAACATTATACGTTCTTTAGGTTCAGGTGTACGACAAGGATTCGATATTTGTATACACTGCAAAATGGTTACAAGTCTAGTTAACATCTGTCACCATACATACAGATCTTTTACTTGTTATGAAAATTTTTAAAATCCAGGTGGTCCTCAAGTTTTAAGAATATAAAGGTGATTGCTAATGGGTACCAAGTTTCCTTTTTGTGCGGATGAAAATGTTCTGGAATTAGTGGTGATGGTTGCACAACTTGGGAATATACTAAAAACCACTGAATTGTATACTCTAAAAGGATACATTTTATGTTATGTGAATTAAATCTCAATAAAGCTGTCATTAAAAAAAAAAGTGGAAGTCTGAAAACTGCTACTCAAAACATTTCTCATTACTCATTCAACAAATACCTTCTTTCCTTACTCTGTGTGTGGCACACTTCTAAGCTCTAGGGATAAACAATATTGACCAAAACTGACAAAATTCGCTGTCCTCATCAAGATTACACTATAGTGGACAGATAAATAAAGAAGATGGTTTGTTAAAAAGCTGTAACTGCTATGGAAAAAAGATCAGAGAAGGGTAGAGTTTTAATTTTAGATAGAGTGGCCTCTGAGAAAGCAAGATTCAAGACATAAAAGAAGAAAGTGATCCTTACAGGTATCTGGAAGAAGAGCATTCTGAACAGATTTTAAAGAAATTCACCAGACCCGAGGAAGAGCCTGTCAAGCATGTTAATTATGCAATCAGTGAATCACATAAATTATGCATATTATGTTCCTCATGTCCTTCTTGGCTTAACTTGACCCCTCCTATTTTTTGACCATCTTAGAATCTACAGAACCTCCTGAGAGCAGCTCCAATAACATGCTCCTAAAAAGGTTTCTCCAATCTTGTCTCTTACTTATGAGCATCTTTCCCTGAACTTCTAATTACAATCAGATTCACTTTTCCTAAAATGTTTCATACTAAGTATCTTTAAACCGAATTTGTATATAGCTAAGTCTTAACATCCTAACTATAACCTGAGATGCTGGATTGTATTAGTCGCTCTACTCTTTTCTTTGAATGGCTGATGGCAGAAATTTTTTAAATGCCAGGGGCAATACCATGGGAGAAAAAAGGAAGAGAGAGAACTTAGATTTTAAAGACTAAAAAGACAACAACCAAATCCAAAGTCTAAACCTTGACTGGATTCTGGCATTTTAAAAAAAGCTGTACTCCACACTGGGTATAGTTAAAGACAAAAAAAAAAAAAGAACAAAATTTTTTTAAAGCTATAAAAGTATTTTGGATATAAATGAGGCAATCTAAATATGGACTAATTATTACATATTAGGGCATTATAGCTAATCCATCTAAGGAGTAATGATATTTTGGTTATGTAGAGTGATGCCATTATTTTTAGACAATGAATACTTAATTTCTTAGAGGTGAAGTGTCATGACGTTTCAGCACATACAAATATGCATACACAGGGAGAGACATATAAAACAGACATAGCAAAATAAGTATTGAATCTACATAGTGGCTATATGGGAGAATGCTATACTCTTCTTTCAGATTTTAATATTTGAAAATGTTCATGGATAAAAAACTGAAAAAGAAGAACTGATCAGTAACAATCCTTCCACAACAATTCATAGATTAGTTAATAAGTATCTCATATTTAATCAAAATGGGAGACAGAACATGGGCCTTCTTTTCAACAGGTTATAATATAGACTCCAGATACCAAAATATAAAAACATGTAAGACAACTTACTCAGGACTTTTCAATTTCCATGAAAATGTGAAACAGGATGGTCGAAGGGGAGATCAACAAAAGAGGAACATGTTTAAATGATAAGTAGGACCTGAATAGGTAGAACATTGCGTAATCAAAAGCCAAGATTCAAAGAATTTTATAAAGAAAATACGTTCACATTTATATTCATGGTTAGTTAATACGTCCTCTCTTGATAAGATTAAAGTATATCTTTTTAAAGGCTTGGCTGACCATATCTCAAGGATCATGAGAAAATAAATAATCCAGACATAATATGAAATTGGTTTTAGGTAATCTCTCTGGACCTGAAAATAATGAGCTGAAATCTCCAATTTGGGTATTATATTAATGACTTCAGTGATACAAAAAGAATGAAACAAATCAGACAGTTGTTTATCGTATAAACAGGTAAAATTATGGTGGACAAGACAGAAAGGCTGGAAAAATAAAAACTGATACTATAGAGTTACTTCTAACTTCAGAATAAATGAGTGTTGGGGGGCCTGGGTGGCTCAGTCGGTTAAGCATCAGCTCTTGGTTTCGGCTCTGGTCATGATCTCACGGGTTGTGGGATAGGCTCCGCACTGCACATGGAGTCCGCTTCAGATTCTTTCTCCCTCTCCCTCTGCTCCTCCCCACTTGCACGCAGGCACACACATACTCTCTCTCAAATAAAATCTTTTTAAAAAATGAGTCTCTGGGATTTAATTTATAAAGAAAAGGAGGAAAGGCAGAATGCAGTGTTCTAGGAGCCACCTCCAGTGAGAGGAAAAAGGGGAAAAAAATAAAAGCAAAAGATAAGAAAACACTTAGAAAGATAAAGCAACATCTCAGGTCAAGACACCAATCAAGCAGAAGTGTGAGAGAATTCCTACAGGGGTGACTCACATGACATAAATAGATCCTTTCTTCTAAAATGGTAAAATAAGAACATCTCTGCTCACTTTTCACATCTGTGAAGGATAAAGAAAAACAGGGAAGGAAAAAAAAAGGGAAAACTACATTGTTGAGAAGAGTAGGAAGTAGCTATAATTCTAACATCTTATGAGGATTGTTAGCAGGCAGCTGCCATTGCTGTTTTTAGGAAGAGTTCTCAGGCACAATGCTCTCCGAAAACATAAGGCACAGCCTCAGGGGCCAAATCATCACCTTGTTTCTAGTAACAGAATCCAGGAATGTAGGCTGGATACAGAAGACTTGGTGGACCCACCAGCATCCCTAAATGGTAGAGAAAGTAGGACGGAGCAAGGAAATACAGAGACACCATCAGTAAATAAAGCAGCTTATTATTAGTACGGCAGAACAGAAGGTCACAACTCTCTATCTCCCTAAATTCCTGACTTGTATATCTAACTGCCTATATGAATATGCACTTAAATGATCAGTAGACACGTCACAATCAACAAGTCCAAAACAAACCTCTTGATCTATCTCCCAAAATTCCTGAAGTCTTCCTATCTCAGGAAATGTTAACGCATTCTCTTCTAGTTAAAACCCTGGAGTTATCAGTGTGATTCCTCTTCCTCTTATAAACAATACAACCTAAAAAATAAATAAATAAAAATAACAGTCTATCAGCCAATCCTGTCAGCTATTTCTTTAAAATATCTTAAGAATCTGGGGCACCTGGGTGGCTCAGTGTCTGCCTCCAGCACAGGTCATGATCCCAGGGTCCTGAGATGGAGCCCCACATCAGGCTCCCTGCTTTTCTCTCTCCCTCTACCCCTCTGCTCCTCCCCCTGTTCGTGATCTCTCTCTCTCTCTCTCTCTTGCTTTCTTTCTCAAATAAAGAAATCTTTAAAAAAATAAAATATAAGAATATGACTTGTCACTAGCTCAACTACTACCATTTTCTTACCTAGATTACTGCAATAGCCTCTGATTAATCTCCTAGCCTTGGCCCCCTATACCTTATTTTCTATACAACAGCCAGAATATAATTCTGATCTTATCACTCCTCTGCTCAAAACCCTTTGATGGTCTCCCAAATCACTCAAGATAAAGGCCAAAGTCTCTTATTCGGCCTGTTACCTAACCAAACCTGTTCTTTTTCCTTTGTGCTCACTGTGTGCCAGCCTACTCTGCCCTGATCAATATTTCTAAAATAGCAAGCTCCAGCCTCAGGGCTTTTAACACTTTTTGTTCCTTCTGGCTGAATGCTCTTCCATCAAATATTACATGCCTCACTTGCACATGCCTCACATCTTTTTTTCAAACGTCATGCTTTTAGTGAGACCTTTCCCTGACAAACTGATTTAAAATTGTAACTACCAACTGGCCTTCTCTATGCTGGTTTTCCTTGCTTTAATTTTTCTCCAGAGCACGACCACCATCTGATAGAACATATATTTTTACTTATTTACTCACAGCGTGTCTTCCTCAGGAGGGAGGAATTTTTGAAAACTTTAATCAATGACATCTCCTTAGTAACTGAAATGGTACCTAATAATATCATTCAATAAATACTTGTCAACTATATGAATATACCATGTCGAGAGAAATGTAAATTGGTTTACTACTTTTGAGAACATGCTTATTTCTGTCAAGTCTATAAATAAACATAACTTTGACTCAGCATTTCCACTTAGGATAAATCACCATAGAGTTGTATCTACACTACCTCTGCGAAGCAATATAAATAAGCATATATGCACTTGTGTATTCAAAAGCATACGTCTGGGGCGCCTGGGTGGCTCAGTTGGTTAAGCGACTGCCTTCGGCTCAGGTCATGATCCTGGAGTCCCTGGATCGAGTCCCGCATCGGGCTCCCTGCTTGGCAGGGAGTCTGCTTCTCCCTCTGACCCTCCCCCCCTCTCATGTGCTCTCTCTCATTCTCTCTCTCTCAAATAAATAAATAAAATCTTTAAAAAAAAAAAAAAAAAAAAAAGCATACGTCTGGAAACAACCTAAATGTCCATAAATAGGAGACAGGTCAAATAAAATGTGTTGGTAAGAGTCCTTCCCAGAAAACAAAAACAAACAAACAAAAACCACTATGGACCCAACAGAATACATACTACCATTTATATGAAAAGGAAAAGTGAGGGCTTACATACGTATATATTCATATTTATAGCATAGATATATAATATATGGTTTATTCACAGACTACCTCAAGAAGGCTACATGTGAAACTCTTAAAAATGACTGCATCTTTATATATATATATATATATTTTTAAAGATTTTATTTATTTGACAGAGAGACAGCACAAGTAGGCAGAGTGACAGGCAGATGGAAAGGGAGAAACAGGCTCTCTGCTGAGCAGGGAGCCGGATGTGGGGCTCGATCCCAAGACCCCAGGATCATGACCTGAGCCGAAAGCAGCCGCTTAACGGACTGAGCCACCCAGGCGCCCCATGACTGCATCTTTAGAAAAAAATCTATAGGACTGAAGTAAGAGTTAAGAGACTTTTTCACTGTACACCTTGATGTTCAACAATTTTTACAAGCTCATGTTATTATATTAAAAACCAAACACAGACTCATAACATTTATATGCACATACAGCAGAAAAGGGCAGAACTGATTGCTAAGGCAACAACTTCTGAAAGAGGTATATGGGGGTGGAAGAGAAAGGGAGGCTTTGTTTGTTGATGTGTAATGGGGGAGAAGGTGCGATAAGAAGACAAGAGAAAGCATGATTACAGATGTAAAACATAACTCAGAGGCATTTAACCACTGAAAGAATGAAAGAAGGTGGCAAGTAATAAAAAGGAACCTAAATGTCAGACAATTTATAAAGATTTAAGACCTATAAAAGACAATGCATGGGAGGAAAAAAGTCTATACACATTGGGAGGTATGAGATGAGGGTATGAATGAAAGGGAGAACAATCACACAGAGGTAATACAAATAAAGTGTGAAGTGCTGACATCCAGAATGGAGATAAGAGGGGCATCTAAAAAATCTGATTAAATAATACAGTACTGAAGCAGAAAAAATGATGACTGTAAATGTAATTCAGGTATCTAAAGAATTCATACCAAGTAAATACTCCAAGTCTAGGGACTATAAGAAAACATCCCTGAGTATTTCAGAGGTATCAATGCTGCCTGAACAACTGTGACCTGCCTTGCCATTCACTCACCTGAACAAATTTCCTTTCCACTTTGTTCTCCACCATCCAGAGTGTCTTCTTATTCAACAGAGGATCACATACAGTTTGGTCAGTTTATAACCTGCTTTTGGGGAAATGACACAGCACTAGAATGTTAATGCTGGGGGCCAAAGTACCATCCTAGCACTCAGGCTGAGCCCTGGGGCCTCCAGGCCTTCTGAATGATGAGGCAGGTGCAGTTTCCAGGTACACAAGGAAGCAGCCCTGTGAAAAAGAACAAAGTAATGACCTTTTGCCTTAGAGATTAAAGCACACACAATTATAATAAGCAAAGGGACTAAGACTATCTGAAACCTGAATTTCAAAGCCATACCCATTAAACCATTTAAGTTTCCACACATCCAGAAATGGGGTAAAAAAGAGAGAATTATTTCTCAGAATTTCACTTACATAGGAAAGCTGTTCATACCTTACATGACTGGTTGCTACTGTTCTGTACCACCACATTCCTACATAGGTTCGAGTGGATTTTAACCATGGCCCTTATTCCTGGATGAATTTAATACTCACATCTATGACAACAGCAGTGGATGCCTATCAGAACTAAGTTACGAGGATACAATGCATAGGAAATCGTTCTTACAGTATTCAGGAATAAAGTTGCAAAAAGTTTTCCTGGAGTCCTAACATTTACTTTGTATTATAATCTGATTAAAACTATGTATTAGAAATGTCCTCTAGGGGCGCCTGGGTGGCTCAGTCGTTAAGCATCTGCCTTCGGCCCAGGGTCCTGGGATCAAGCCCCACATCGGGCTCCCTGCTCCACGTGAAGCCTGCTTCTCCCTCTCCCACTCCCCCTGCTTGTGGAATTCCCTCTCGCTGTGTCTCTGTCAAATAAATAAATAAATTCTTTAAAAAAAAAAAATTTTTAAGGACATTATTGGGACAACTGACAAAATTTGAATATGGATTTTGTATTAAATAGTAGCAATGTGTCAATGTTAAAAATTTTCTGATTCTAGTTACCATACTATGGTCATGAAAAACAATGTCCTTGTTCTTAGAAAATTCATGCTGAAATACTTATAAAGGAAGCATGTATTCAACTTAGTCTCAAATGGTTAAAAAAAAATTATGCAAATATTTGGACAAAGAAAGAAGGAAAAATAAAGCAAAAAACCAAAACGTAAATGGTAAATTTGGGTAAAGGATATATGGGACTTTCTGAACTAATCCAACTTTTCTATAAAGTTGAAATCATATAAAAAAAAAAAGCAAAATCCTAAAAACCTGAGTTACTACTTATACACATACACACTATCTACTATGTATGTTGAAAAAGCTTGGTCACCAATTTTTGTGCTGGGGTGTGGCAGAGATGGAGGGCTTAGAACATAATTTAAACAGTAACGTACACAGAAATAGGGGAGAGTGAGTTGGCTGAAGACAATCTGCAGGGGAAAGGAGATCAAGTTTGATATTCTGGACATCCAGAGTGTCAGGTTTCTGAGTAACATGCAGGCAACTGCGCATATACGTAAGGAGCTCAGAATAGGCCTAGGAAGCCCAGGAAGGAAATGGGAATTTATCAGCTGTGAGAATATCAGTGCTGCTGAAGACATAGGTGGAATGTGACTGTGACTGCTTAGAGAATATACACAGTATATGAAGAAGATAATCAATGACAGAATCCTAGGAACACCCAACAGTCAAAGAGGCAAGGAAAGGTTTCAAAGGAGCATGGTGGCTGCTTAGTTTTGAATCTTTCAAGTACTTCTGAAAACTATACAAAATATCAAGAATAATGGGGGTGGTGGGCAGCCAATACACACTCTATTATCTTTTGTAAAACTAGCAGAGAGAATACGTTCACTCTAAATCATATTAAGTGTAGCCCCAAACACCCAAAATAGTAGATATGGTGCAGGGACCACAACAGTATGGCAGGCACAGCAAGAAAGACTACATAATGGTGAGCAGTCTTTGAAATAACAGATCTCAGAAATAATTAGCAAATATTCATCCTCAGAATGACAGTGAGTGAGAACTGTTGCAACTCAGTCTAATAATGAACAACAAAACTAGAACCAAAAAACCCCTCCCAAACTCCATGTACCAAAGGCAGACCCACAAGTGGCCTAAACAGGAAGTTGCAAAGAAGCCTAGGAAGAACTGGGAATGCTTTGAGGGATTCCAAGAACTTAAAAAGCTCAGATTTGTGCAGCTAATATTTCTTTACTGAATGAGTAGGCCTCACCCTAAAGGGATCTAATAAAACAAGACCTAGATTAAACAAAAAAGGACTGCGGGGAAAGCAGGAGTATGCTTAAAAAGTACTTGGGAGTAGGGTGTCCCCAGATTTAGTAACTTCTAAAAGTGAATTTATCATTCTGGAAGGCAAGTACTGTGAAGAATTATGGGAAAACAGGGAGATGGAGATAGAAGTCGGCTTCAACCAGGTTAGGGTGAGGAACTCATTTGCTTTAAACACTAGAAGAGGCACATAAACTCTGAAGCACAGAATGCTATTATGTTTCCTTTTTCCCGGTTAATGGTCTCAAAAAAATCTATCTCATGCAAACATGAGTAAACAAAATAATTTGTCTGTATCCATACAAAGATACTACAAGAAAAACAGTGAAAGCAAACAGCATAACTTTCAAACAGCTGAGTGAACTCACATGAAAAATACCGCAAGAAAGAAATGAAAACAAAATGAATTTTTAGAACTTTAAGAAGCAAGCAAAGCTATATAAAGAACACAATGATAAAAACAGACTCTTAACTATAGAGAATAAACTGAGGGTCACTGGAGGGGAGGTGGGTGAGGGAATGGGTTAAATGGGTATTAAGGAGGGCATTTGTTGTGATGTGCACTGGGTGTTATAGGTTAAGTGATGAATCACTAAATTCTACTTCTGAAACTAATATTACATTATATGTTAACTGGAATTTCAATAAAAACTTGAAATTACAAAAAAAAAAAAGAATACAATGATAGAGAAACTAAGCGAAGAAAAGGTCACTCAAAAGGAGGGAATGAAAAGAAAACAAAGTAAGAATAGACATCTTGGGGTGCCTGGCTAGCTCAGTCGGTAGAGCACGTGACTCCTGATTTTGAGGTTCTGAGTTCGAGCCCCATGCTGAGTGTAGAGATTACTTAGAAATAAAATCTTAAAAAAAAAAGGATGGACATCTTATTTTGTTCTGCCTGATTTTTTTTTTTTAAAGACTGCAGTATTAGAGTTTGGGGGGATTTTTGTTTTCCTTGATTAATGTGATCTTTCCTGGTTGTTTCATCTGAGGCATAGCAGTAGCTTCAGCCTTAAATTTTTTGTTTCTACTCACATCCCCAGAGTTGCAGGCAGCATGGGTAATGTATATATAGGTAATCATAATCTATATTTGACCACAGAAGCCAACATCTTATCCAATGCAAAAACAAACACTGGAGGAGCTTCTATTACATTCTAATAAAAATAAGGATGCTGTCTCAAGTATTATATAATTATAAGCAATAATTCAGTAAATTAAGCTGGAAATAAAATTAATTTATAGATAATCAATGACTTTCTCATATACCACAACAAATGACATTGTTGTAAAACAGCAATAGAAAAGATAAAGTACCTAGAAATAAACTTAGTAAGAAGGTCTAAAACCTGTTATGAAAAAAAATTTAAACACTCCAGAGGACCCAAAAGGAAACTGGAACATATAAATAAAATACATATCATGTACATGGACAGTATTTAACATCATAAAGATCTAATGTCCCTTTCTCCTAAGTTATTGTAGAAATTTCATGCGATACCAATAAAAATAAGCTTTCCCCCTCAAGAACTAGACAAGTTAACTCTAAAGTTTACATAGAAAAATAAATAAGCGGGGCGCCTGGGTGGCTCAGTCGGTTAAGCAGCTGCCTTCGGCTCAGGTCATGATCCCAGGGTCCTGGGATCGAGCCCCGCATCAGGCTCCTTGCTCAGCGGAGAGCCTACTTCTCCCTCTCCCTCTGTCTGCCTCTCTGCCTACTTGTGCTCTCTCTCTTTCTCTGTCAAATAAATAAATAAAATCTTTAAAAAAAAAGAAAAATAAATAAGCAAGGGGGCGCCTGGGTGGCTCAGTCAGTTGAGTGTCTGACTTTTGATTTTGGCTCAGGTCATGATCTCAGGGTCCTGAGACTGGGCTCCGCACACAGCAGGGAGTCTGCTTGAGATTCTCTCCCCCTCCCACTCTCTGGAAGCACGTACATACATGTGTGCATGTGCGTTCTCTCTCAAATAAATAAAATCTTGAAAAAGAAAGAATAGCTAGGAAACTCTGAAAAGAACAAGCAATAACAGACTAGCTACACCAAAATTATAAAGATTCAATAATAAAAAGATAAATATTGGTATATGAATACAGACTGGAAGATGGATGAGACTATGAAGTCCAGAAATAGATCAATACATGTGAGAATTTATTATATGATCAAAATGGAATTTTAAAATAAACTTAAAAACAAATAAATAAAATAGTAAACTTAAGAACTTTTAATAAATGGAGTTGGAAGAATTGGGTAGCCAACTGGAAAAAGAGGATGCATGCCTAATATACAACAGGATAAACTCTAAATGGACTAACATATAAATATAAAAATGAAAACCTATAAAAATTATAAGATTTGAAAGCACTGGTGAAGGCTTTCTGACTATAAATGATTGATAAATCTAACTACATGAAAAAAAAACACAAAACCCTCCTGATTCAACAGAATTTTTAAAAAAGAGGGGTGTCTGGCTGGCTCAGTCAGAAAAGCATGCAACTCTTAATCTCCAGGTTGTGAGTTCAAGCCGCACATCGGGTGCAGACATTACTTAAAAATAAAATCTTTAAACAAATTTTAAATATAAAAAATAAATTAAAAAAAGAAAAATGAACGTCAAAACAAATTTTTTAAACTTGAAAAAAAAATTGCAACTCATTTCACATAGGGCTAACTTTTCTAATGGACAGCTACTAGAAGAAAATGGGACCCCCCACAGAAAAATGAGAAGGATATGAACAGACAGTTCCCGATAAAAACATGAAGCCCTTAAACATATGGAAGATAATCAACCTCCCTCATAAGAGATGTAAATAACACCTACACTGAGATACCAATTTTCACTTATGCCTTTGGCAAAAAATAAAATAGTAACACTATACTCTAATGGTAAGGTTCTAGCAGAGAAGGTGCTCTTGTACATTGCTAGTAGAGTGTTAAGTACCTAGCTATATGGGCAATTCCACTTACGGCAATCTAGAGATACTCCTGCATAAGTCCAAAATGACACAGGTAAAAAATTATTCATTACTGCAATTAGTAACAGCAAAAGATTGAAAACAACCCAAATGTCCAACAACAGATGTCCAACAACTGAATCAACTATGGTAAACACACACAATGGCATCTTATTTATACAGCAGTTAAAAAGAAAAAAAAAATAATAATGATTAAGGAGATCTCCAGGACACATGGAAAGAAACTATACTTGGCTGGGACAAAGAATGTGATGGGTGAGGGAAGCAGAATGAGATGTTATCACTGTGGGTTGTATTTCTTTTGTTGTTGTATCACATAAATATATAGTTTCTTTTAATTTTTTTGTTTTTTGTTTTTTTTTAAGATTTTTAAATTTTTTTAAAGTAATCACGTTGAATTTTTTTAAAGTAATCGCGATACTCAATGTGGGGCTTGAACTCACAACCCCAAGATAAAAACCTGCATGCTCTACCAACTGAGCCAGCCAGGTGCCCCCATTAGTTAGTCTTTAAGTAATCAAATTCATTTTTTAAAAAGCAGTCCCTGAACTTGAAAACAAATTGAAACAAATGAACCCAACTATACATTAACTTGAGTAACAAAGTTCCCCAAAGAAAGGATTTAGAACAGAGAATTGACTGTACATCTTTAGTGGGATGCATTCTAGGGACAAAATAGCTACAAAGAAATTTTTCATGTGATAAAGTATGTTCATGGTTACTATTAATACCAGTAATGTTACTGTGAAACCACTTTCCTTATATTGAAAGATAAAACAAAGAAAATAAGCATTTATGTTACATGTTTCAAAATTTTTACTATGAAATACAATTAGGAGCTAATTATTAGATAAAAATATCATAAAATTTAAATTGAATTAGAAATACTTATATGAACTCATGATTTTTAAAAATGGATTTTCTAGCTCTATCACCAAAATGCCTTGAAACAAAATTACTGCTGCAGCAATGAGAACGTCAGCACCCAGATCCTGGGCTCTAATACCATTCTCCAATAAAAGGAACCAGAGCTCCTTGGGAGAAATGGCAAATTCGAAGGCTAAGAGGGAAGGTAGAAAATGGGTCTGGAGTGCAAGAAAGTTTTCAAATTAAATGGCAGCAAGTCAAAATGAACTAGGAGTCAGACTGGAGGAATGTCTACCAGCTAAAACTGTGGTAATATGAGTATCAGAAAGAAAACTAGTTTTAGTTACTAGAACACAACTTTATAATGATGCTTACAAGTCAGAAAAATCTGAAACAATTTGAGGTTTGCAATCAAATAAATGTAAAAGGAATTTTAAAAACTAGGAAATCACCACTTTCCAACCCTTAAAGAAGCTGATTTAGCCAAGGATTATTTATCAGTGTTGAAACCATCCATTAAATCAATGGGGAATGAACATTCATATGGTACCAAAGTAAATCATAAAGATTTCATTTTGGTCAAAAAGGGAAAAATATAATCACTAATGATATGTCTCTCCTGATGTTATGCAATTTGAAGATCATCTCTGATGTACTCTGGCCAAAAGTAAGTCACAATTGGGATTTTTAAAAAACATGATCAGAGGTTCTGAATTACAACCATGAGAAAGTAACCACAGAAATCAAAGAACATTTTCATGAAAAAGATAATGATGGGTTTCTAAAGATGAATGTAACTTGAACACAGAAATCTTAACTTCCTCATTCCAGTTATAAAAGGAAATGTCAAAAAAAAAAAGTTTAAACATGGAAATAAAAAAAGAACATCTATACATCTGAATCTTTCAGAAATATCTACCAGAAATAGTACAAATGGCTGTACTATTTCTAAGGAACTATTATTTTGCAGACAGTAATAATACTGCTATTTATCATTTATCGAGTACTTACTACATACCAGGCACTATTTTTTAGAACTTAGAACTCCTTACTTAATCTGCACAACCAACCACCCCATGAATTAGATACTATTATTTTCTACTAGTAAATGAGAAACAGGCATAGGTTTAAGTACATCAAGGTACAAAGTGGCAGACTTCTGAGTTAACGGCAGTCTGGCTCCGTGGCCTATGTCCTCCTTAAAAACAAACAAAAAAACAAAACAAAACAAAACTTTAACTTTTAAATACTAAATTCATATACTTAGAAAACCAACATAAAAAGTTATTTGCCCAGGCACCTGGGTGGCTCAGGTCATGATCCTAGGGTGCTGGGATGGAGCCCCCCCTCCTCCTCCCCCCCATTGAGCTCCCTGCTCAGCAGGGAATCTGCTTCTCCCTCTCCCTCTGACCCCCACCCCCCACGCATGAATCACTCTCTCTCAAATAAATAAAATCTTTTTTTTTTTTTTTTTTTTTTTTTTTTTAAGATTTTTATTTATTTATTTGAGAGAGAGAGAATGAGAGAGAGCGAGTACTTGAGAGGGGGGAGGGTCAGAGGGAGAAGCAGACTCCCTGCCGAGCAGGGAGCCCGATGCGGGACTCGATCCAGGGACTCCAGGATCATGACCTGAGCCGAAGGCAGTCGCTTAACCAACTGAGCCACCCAGGCGCCCTCAAATAAATAAAATCTTAAAAAAAAAAAAAAGCTATTTGCCTTTGCCCTACCTATCCCAGTACCACCACCCCAAACAGAGATAGCCACTTTTATTAGTTTCTTGCCTATCTTTTGAGTTTTCTAATGGAAACAAATACAAACATGTATTATTCTGCCTCTTCTTACTTCAAATGAAGCATACCATACATTTGGCATCTTGTTTTCACTGAACAATACATTTTAGAATTATTTCAGTGTCAATATACAAAAAGCTTCCTCCTCATTCTTTTGTACACTTGTGTATTATTCTGTTGTATAGATGGACCTAATTTTATTAAACGAATCTCCCAGTGATGGCTAATCTTTACCTATACCTGCAATGAGCAACTTCATACCTATATCATTTCATGGAAATGCAGGTACATTTGTAGGATTAATTTCCAGATGTGAAATAGCCAGCCAAAAAGAAAATACATTTGTAGTTATAGATGTTGCCTGCTTCATGCTAACACCAATACGATTTTAATTTCTAAGGATTTATATTTTAAAATATGTTACCACTAGATGGATGGATCTAGAGAGTATAATCTTAAAACTAAATAAGTCAAAGATAAATACCATATGATTTCACTGATGTGGAATTTAAGAAACAAAACAAACGAACAAAGGAAAAAAAAAAAAAAGACACAAACCAAAAAAACAGACTCTTAACTACAGCGAACAAACAGATGGTTACCAGAGGGGAAGTGGGTGGGTAGGGGGATGGGTGAAACAACTGAAAGGGATTAAGAGTACACTTGTCTTGATGAGCACTGAATAATATATACAGTTGTTAAATTACTATATTGTACACCTGAAACATATAATGCTGTATGTTAACTATACTGGAATTGAAAAACAAAAAACAAAACAAACAAAAAAAACATTAGCGCTGGGCTCCCACCTCCCCACACCCAACTGCTTT
The DNA here is from genome assembly GCF_964656455.1 of Halichoerus grypus. Lineage (NCBI taxonomy): Eukaryota > Metazoa > Chordata > Mammalia > Carnivora > Phocidae > Halichoerus > Halichoerus grypus. Next base: position 45,278,430 of record NC_135726.1, on the reverse strand, counting down.
TCTTTTTCAGAGTTTTACTGGCTATTCTAGTTTATTTCTCCATGTGAGGTGCATAGTCAGTTTATCTAATTCCCCCGCTCCCCCCAAAAAACTGTAGATACTTTTATTACGATCACACTGAATTATTAAATTTATTTAAATTTGCACACGCTTCTTTATGACGTCTTCCTATTAAAAACATGGTGTATCTAATTAATATATTATTCCTCTCAGCACTTTTTTTTAAAGTTCTTTTCTAATAATTTTGCATACTGTTTCTCATTTTTTTATTGTTATTGTAAATAGTTCTCTTCTATTATGTGTTCTGGCTGTTGTTTATTTGGAGACTGTTGATTTGTAAATATTAAATTGGTACCCAATTACTTTAACTCTTATTATTTAAAATTCTGTTAGGGATGACTGTGGGGATTCCTTAAAAAAAGCATCTTCGTAGAAGGAGTAACGGTCTTTATTACTTCACAAAATCCATTCAACTTGGAAACACCTCGATTCATTTAGGAGTCAGACACCTAGAAACTAGGTCAGACTAGTAAATAAACATTGCCAACAACTAAATTTTCTTCAAAGAACGAAGATAACCGTACCTAACCTGGAACTCCAAACCCTTGACTCGAATCCTGGGCTTTCTGTGCTATATGACGCTGTTGCTCAAAGTGCAACGTCGGCATTTAATCTAGGACTTAACAGCAGCCCTATTAAAATACCCTGAAGATCAGGAGATTTGAGATCGTCTCAAGCTCCCCCACGAACAAAAAGTGCCTTCGAAATAGTCTTGCTTGCTTAAAAAAGAAGAAACCACGGTGATCTGCATTCTACTCCAATTAAAAGTAAATGTGTTTTTATATAAAAATTCACTTTTAAATCATTTATCACTTAGCTTTTTCCCCCCTTCAAATAAAAAACACTCCACGAAGATGGCACCGTTATTATCAGCACTTTCGACAAGCGAAGTGCGGCTCAGATATTATTACCTCAATGCTAGTCTCCTACATCTCCCTCTCAGATGCAGCCATACACAATCCTGCACCCAGTTTCTCACTCAATAATCCCGACATCCAGTCAAACTTACGGACAAACTCAGGGTCACACACGCTCGAACCCTCCTCAGAAACCCCCACCCCCACCCCACATGTAGGCCAGAAGCTCTTAAACCCACTCCTCATCCTCGCGCCGCGCCCCAACAGATCCAGAATCCTCCCCTTCAACCTCCCCGACCCGACCGGCCCAAGACGCCCACATCCCACCTCCTACTTTCGCGCCACGTGGACCCAGGGGCCGGACTGACCCGCGGACAAAGACCAAAATGTCCACTCGGCGCGCTGCGCCTGCGCACTCCGAGGGCGAGCGAGCACTCCCAGAAGTCTCCGCGACGCGGCCCGCACGGTCACCGTGGCCAGGCCCAGGCTGGTATTTGATTACCTTCTGTCAACAGCAACGCCGCTTTTCCGGCCTTGAACTACATTTCCCTTAAGGCTTTGCTGGTCAGCACTCTGTCCCACACGAACTTGGCTGCCACTTCCAGTGATTATGGGGCTCTCAGGGTGAGTCGTCCTGCTTTAGAAGAAAATCAGCTCAAGCCTGGTGGGAGGTTTGGAGCCGGGACTACGTCTTTGAAGCTCCCCCAGGCGCAGTGTCAAACGGCCAAACTCAGGCTCTGAGGTACGAGGACGCCATCTTAGCTGTCTCTGGTCTGGCTCTGGACTACGTTTCCCAGAGGCCACAGTGGCCCGACGTTACGTCTTTCTTGACGTCGTGGCGAGATCGTTAGCTCCACAGGGACCCGGACGCGACCAAGGGGAGGCAGAAGGTGAGGGGTCTGGGAGTCCGGGGCGGGGACGGGGCGTGTCCAGAGCCTCCGGTCTGTGAGCGCTGGCGGGAGCCGGCTGAAGATGCTGGGTTGTGAATGAGTCTTTGTGGCTGCGTGACCAGGTGTGGGTGACTGAGTGTGCGGTTGTGGCCGCCTGGCTCCAGGGTGTAAGTCTGGTTGTGTTTGTGTAACCATGTGTGATACTGTGTGTTGGGGTGTGGGGTCCTTGCTACTGTGGGTGATAACTGATTGTGTCTCTGTTGTGTATGTGTGACTGTACGCCTTGTTCTTGGGGGTGCGGGTGTCTGTGCGGTTATGATTCCATGTCTCCAAGGTGAGCGTATGGTTTGGGTTGCACAATATTATAGCCACGTGTGGTATTGTGTGCAGTTGTGTGTCTGTGACTGTGTGGTGACGATGCGTGTGTATCCCTCTTGTGTCCCTTGGAGTGTGTCTGTGAAACGGTGGCTGTGTGTGGTGCTGTGTTTGTAAGTGTAACGTGTCTTTCTTTGCCTGTGTGAGTGTGACTGTCTCAGAGTGAATGTTCAATTATGACTGGTTGGTGTTGGGTGGGCTGGAGTGCCAGTGATTATGTGTGTCCCCCAAGTGGGTATGTGATTGTGGTTGTGTGAGACAGTTGTGGGTATTGGTTTGGAAAGGCTGTGATTATATGAGAGTAACTTTGCGTATCATCGTGGTGAGTAAAATTGAGTAACTGTGTATGTCTTTTTAGTGGGTGTGAGATTGTGACTGTGTATAAGGGCCTGGAGGTGTCTGTGATTGTGTGGTTGTGTCCTTGTGTGTTTCAAGAGTGGATGTGTGGTTGTGTTTGTGTGACACTGACCATTTGTGTCCCACCAAGTGTGCTGATGTGAGGTGCCTGTGACTCCAGTATACTGACCTTTGCAGAACCTGTGAAGTTAGAACAGACTGTGGCCCTGGACAGTGATAGCCTCAACCTTTACCTGTGACACTGGGACTGGACACGATGTCCAGTCTTCTCTGACTTCTGTCTCCTATGTGGAGATCAAAATGTTCTGCTTACTCACAATTCCTTTTTTTAAAAGTCTTCTCCAAGAAGATGTTGAGAGGAAAAGGAAAGAATTGCTATTGAACATCCAAAAGCTAAGCTCAAGATGCATCAGTTTTTCTTCTTTCCCTGAGACCCTTCTTGTTTTTCAGGATGTGCTTTTCTTTTCTTTTTCTGAAACTTCTTGCCTAACTTCTCCTCCCCCAAAGGACCTGGTCTCCAGTATATTGCCATTGGAGTAAATTATTGAGAGCCCTTTAGGTGAACTGTAAGGTCCATATACCCCCTGCTTCCTGCACACCTAATGTTCATTAAAATTTTTTTAACTTTTCGGGGCGCCTGGGTGGCTCAGTTGGTTAAGCGACTGCCTTCGGCTCAGGTCATGATCCTGGAGTCCCAGGATCGAGTCCCTCATCAGGCTCCCTGCTCAGCAGGGAGTCTGCTTCTCCCTCTGATCCTCTCCCCCTCGTGCTCTCTCTCTCTCTATCTCATTCTCTCTCTCAAATAAATAAAATCTTTAAAAAAAAAAAGATTTTTTTAACTTTTCATTTTGAATTAGTTTTAGACTTAAAACTCTTGCAAAAATAGAATTCCCATATACTTTTTTTTTAAGATTTTATTTTTAAGTAATCTCTATACCCAGCATGGGGCTCGAACTCACAAACCCAGAATCAAGAGTTGCACATTCCACTGACTGAGCCAGCCAAACACCCCAGAATTCCCATATATTCTTAACCTGTTTCCCCATTTTACCATTTTATGGTTATGTTTCCATTTTACATAATCACAGTACATGATCAAAACCAGGAGATTAACATTGATACACTACTACTAACTAATCTACAAACTTTATTCAAATTTCATGAATGTCCCTTAGTGTCCTTTTTCTGCACGAGGATCCAATCCAGGATCATATGTTGCAGTTAGTAAGTCTTCTTAGTCTTCTTTGATCTGGCACAGTTCCTCGGTCTTTATTTGTCTTACTTGACCTTGACACTTGTAAAGAGTACTGGCCATTTATTTTGTAAATTCTGCATTGTAGAATGTTCCCCAATTTGAGGTTGTCTGATGCTTCCTTGTGATTAAATTCAGAATATGCTTTTGGGACAAGAATATCCCAAAAGTGATGTGTTCTTCTCAGTACATCGTATCAGGAGACAAGAGGTCAATTTGCCTCATTATTAGTGGTAACTTTAATCACTTGGTTAAAGTGGTGTCTGTCCAATTTCTCCACTGCAAAGTCACTATTTTTCCCATTGTAATTAACGTGTGTCTTGTGCAGAAATACCTTAAGCTTCTCATCTTACTTCCACCTGCAAATCTTAACATTCATTGATAATTTTTGCCTGAAAATGTCATTACAGGCTATTTGCCAAATGGTGATTTTTAAATTTCCATCCTTCCTTCTACATTTATTAAATAGGATCCTACTGTTAGGAGATTTTCCTTCTCCCCCACTTATTTACTAAATTATGTATATATAAATTGGATTTTTATTTTATTTTATTTTATTTTTTTTAGTTCTGTAGGTTACAATTCATTACTGTCACTATGTCTTTGCTCAGATTACCCCAGATTTGGCCATTGGGAACTCCTTTAAGTTGACTCCTGTATACTTTCAATGTGTCCCCTTTATTATTTTTTTTAGTACTGCCATATTTTCTGGCACCATGAGATGTTCCAAGCTGATATTGTACTTTTGTTACCCAAAACTGGGTTTATCTCTTGATGGGTGTCGAGCCAAAAGACAAAACCAGCCGAAGAATAGGAAGAGTTTTTCTTGCGCTAAGTAAGGGAGGACACCGGGGATCTTCCCTAAAGCAGTGTCTCCCTGAACAAAAGAATTGGGGAAGTTTTAAGCTAAGGGTGCATATATATTAACAAAGGGGCTTGTACAATGGGGAATACAGCATGGAACAGAGGCAAAAGTTATCTTAAAATGACTGACTCCGTGTCAAAGTCATGAGGGCCAGCAAAGGACAGCATCATCAATTGTCTGGCCCCAATTGGTCTGGTATCTGAGTGCTCAAGGGGGTTTAGATCCTGCAGATATAATTCAAGAATGTACATCAGGTCAGTCTTCACTTTTGAATCAGCTCCGTGAATTTTACTGCTGATTTGTCGTTCCTGGTATGATTAGGTTATCTCCTGGCCTGATAGTGGCCGTTTGTTCTTAACATTCTTTCACAAGATGGCCAGAGGTCTAAAATGACTTTTCTTATATCAAGAATGCTGTGTGTCTGTTTTTTTTTCCCCCCCAAGGCCCCCTAACTCTTTCTGTTTACACTTTCCCAGCCCCAGTTCTGGAACATGTACATTTCCTAGGGAACACTGGCTCCTTTTAGTAGAAAATGATATTTAGAAACCAAGATTAGGGGACGCCTGGGTGGCTCAGTCATTTTGCATCTGCCTTCTGCTCAGGTCATGATCCCAGGGTCCTGGGATCGAGCCCCACATTGGGCTCCCTGCTCTGTGGGAAGCCTGCTTCTCCCTCTCCCACTCCCCATGCTTGTGTTCCCTCTCTCTGCTGTGTCTCTCTCTGTCAAATAAATAAATAAAATCTTAAAAAAAAAAAAAACCAAGATTAGATACACTCATTGCTTCTAGGTACTCTCAGCTATGAAGTATATATATCTATACACACACACACACATCCATATCTATCTGTATGAGTATACGGATAATCCATTGCTTCATATGCTATCTCTAATTCCAGTTTAACACCAGGGGATTTATTCCAGCCTTCTCCATTTCCTTTTATTTTTTGGTAACTCCTTTCTCTGACAATGAAAAAGTTGACTCTTGGGATGCCTGGGTGGCTAAGCGTCTGCCTTCAGGTCATGATCCCGGGGGCCTGGCATCGGTCTGCGTGGGGCTTCCTGCTCAGCAGGGAGCCTGCTTCTCCCTCTCCCTCTGCCCTTCCCCGGTGTCTCTCTCTCAAATAAATAAATGAAATCTTAAAAAAAAAAAAAAGTTGACTCTTATTAACCACAATATATTTATTTATCTATTTGCTCAGTCCTAAGTAGAAAGTAGTTTAAGAATTGCTGACCTAAAATAAGATGAAATCAGAGAGGGAGACAAACCATAAGGACTCTTAACTATAGGAAACAAACAAACAGAGGGTTGCTAGGTGGGTGGGGGGTTGGGGTAACTGGGTGATGGGCATTAAGGAGAGCGCTTGATGTAATGAGCCCTGGGTGTTATATGCAACTAATGAATCACTAAACTCTACTTCTGAAACTAATAATACACTATATGTTAATTGATTTTAAATTAAAAAAAAAAAGAATTGCCAACCTACACTCCCATACCTCATACAGTTATTTTTATTTTTAGTCTTAGTGAAAATACAGTTTTCCTCACACCCTCCTATATGGTAATGTTACTCATTTGTAATATAGTTGGTTCATTTGTTACCATTTGTATTTTATTTTGGATTTACACACATACATCCTGGTTGATTTTAATTATTTTTTGAATACAGGAAACATTTCTATGTTTCTAAAAGCCTTAATTATTTTTTTTAAAGATTGATTGATTGATTGATTGATTTGAGAAGAGAGAGCACATACACGTGGTGGGGTGGGAGGGGCAGAGGGAAAGGGAGAGAGAGAAACCCAAGTAGACTCAATGCTGAGCTGGAGCCCAACTCAGGGCTTGATCTCATAACCCTGAGATCACGACCTGAGCTGAAACCAAGAGTCAGATGCTTAACCAACTGTGCCGCCCAGGCACCCCTAAAGGCCATAATTAGACAAAAGATCTACCCAATCACTCCTCCACCATTCCTTCTCTCCCAATTCTATTACCCCATCCTTTCCACACTGTTCCCACTCATTGTAGGTAACCAATTTCATTAGTTTGTTGGGGTTTTTTATGTTTGAATATACATTAAAATATACAGAAAATTTAAACATACATAAAATTGGCCACTCTATTTTTAAATGTACCATTCAGGGACATTGAGTACATTTACATTGTTGTGCAGCCGTCACCATCATCCATACCAAAACTTTTTTCATCTTCCAAAACTAAAACTTTGCTCCCATTAGACAATAACTCCCCATTTCCCTTCCCTCTAGCTTCCACCTTTTGGCTATTGTGGATAATAGTGCTACGAACATTGGTTAACAAATATCTGTTCAAATTCCTGCTTTCTCTTCTTGGGGGCATATACCCAGAAGTGGAATTGCTGGGTCACATAGTAATTCTATGTTTAATTTTTTGAGGAATCACCATACCATTTTCCAAAGATGCTAAACCATTTTACTTTCCAACCAGAAGCACAAAGATTCCAGTTTCTCCACATCCTTGCCAACACTTGTTACACACATACATATATACATATAAATATTTATATTAAAATATTTTTATGATAGCTATCCTAATGAGTATAAAATGGTATCTTGTGAATTTTCTTAAGTTTATTTATTTTTTTTAGTAATCTCTGTACCCCACATGGGGCTCAAACTCCCAACCCTGAGATCAGAGTTACATGCTCTGCCAACTGAGCCAGCCGGGCACCCCTCATTGTGGTTTTGATGTGCATTTCCCTAATGATTACTGATATTGGGGATCTTTTCATGTACTTTTTGGCCATTTGAATATCTTTGAGAAATGTCCTTTGCCCATTTTTTAATTGGGTTGGTTTTTGTTGCTGAGTTGTAAGAGTTTTTTATGTATTATAAGTATCAATCCCTTATTAGATACAAATAACAAATATTTGTTCCCGGTTCATGGATTGTCTTTTTACTCTGTTGATAGTGTCCTTTAATGCACAAGTTTTTAAATTTTTTTAAAAGATTTTATTTATTCATTAGAGAGAGAGAGACAGAGAGAGAACATGAGCAGGGGAGAGAGGCAGAGGGAGAAGCAGACTCCCCGCTGAGCTGGGAGCCCAACATGGGGCTCAATCCCAGGACCCTGGGATCACGATCTGAGCTGAAAGCAGACCCTTAACCATCTGAGCCACCCAGGTGCCCCCGAGTTTTTTAATTTTAATAAAGTCCACAACATACCTATTTTTTCTTTTGTTGCCTTTGCTTTCTTTGTCATAATCCACGAAATCATTAGATTAATTAAATCCAATATTGTGAAAAATTTCCCCTATGGTTTCTTCTAAGAGTTTTAGTTTTAGCTCTTATGTTTGGATCTGTGATACGTTTTGAGTTAATTTTTGTGTATGGTATTAGGTAGGGGTCCATCTTCATTCTTTTGCATATGGATATCCAGTTTTCCTGACGCTATTTGTTGAAAAGACTGTCCTTTTCCCCATTAAATGGTCTTGTCTAGGGTGCCTGGGTGGCTCAGTTGGTTAAGCGACTGCCTTCGACTCGGGTCATGATCCTGGAGTCCCAGGATTGAGTCCCACATCGGGCACCCTGCTCGGCAGGGAGTCTGCTTCTCCCTCTGACCCTCCTCCCTCTCATGCTCTCTATCATTCTCTCTCTCTCAATAAATAAATAAATAAATAGGGCGCCTGGGTGGCTCAGTCGTTAGGCGTCTGCCTTCGGCTCAGGTCATGATCCCAGGGTCCTGGGATCGAGCCCCACGTCGGGCTCCCTGCTCAGTGGGAAGCCTGCTTCTCCCTCTCCCACTCCCCCTGCTTGTGTTCCCTCTCTCGCTGTGTCTCTCTCTGTCAAATAAATAAAATATTAAAAAAAAAAAAGAATTTACAAAATAAATAAATAAATAAATAAATGGTCTTGCCTATTCCTGTTGAAAAGTATTTGACCACATATGTGAGGGTTTCCATTCTATGCTATTGGTCTAGATATCTGACTTTATGGCAGTACCACACTGTTTTGATTACTGTAGCTTTTTTTTTTTTAAGATTTTATTTATTTGAGAGAGAGAGAATGAGAGAGAGAGAGCACATGAGAGGGGGGAGGGTCAGAGGGAGAAGCAGACTCCCTGCAGAGCAGGGAGCCCAATGCGGGACTCGATCCTGGGACTCCAGGATCATGACCTGAGCCGAAGGCAGTTGCTTAACCAACTGAGCCACCCAGGCGCCCTTGATTACTGTAGTTTTGTAATAATTTTTGAAATCAGTGTTCTTTGTTCCAATGAACAGTGTTCAGTGTTCCAACTTTGTTCTTTTTCAAGACTGCTCCTTCAGATTCTGTGTGTATTTTAGGATGAATTTTTCTATTTCTACAAAAAACATCATTGGGTTTTGATAAGGATTGCATTGAATCTGTATATCCCTTTAGGTAGTATTGATATCTGTCTTGGTCAGCTGAGGCTGCTCAGAGTTATGGAGGCTGGAAGTCTGAGACCAGGGTGCCAGCATAGTTGGCTTCTAGTTAGGGCTCTCTTCCTGGCTTGCAGATGCCCACATTCTTGCTGTATCTTCACAGGAAAAGAGAGAGAGAGAAAGCAAGCTCTCTCTAGTGTCTCTTTTTATAGGGATACTAATAGGACTAATAGGACCCCCCCACCTTACAAACTCATTTAATCTTAATTACTTCCACCCTTACAAACTCATTTGATCTTAATTACTTCCACAATGCTCCTGTCTTCAAATACAGTGACAGTAGGTGTTCGGGCTTCAACATAGGAATTTGTCTTCCAATCCTTGGGCACAGGATATCTTATCATTTATTTATGTCTTCTTCTGTTTCTTTCAGCAGTGTTTTGTAGTTTTCAATGTGTAAGTCATTTCCTTTCTTGGTTTAGTCCGAAGTATTTTGTTCTTTTTTGATACTATCATAAGTGGAATTGTTTTCTTAATTTCCTTTTCAGATTGTTCATTATTACTGTGTAGAAATGCAAATGATTTTTGTGAGTTGATTTTGTATCCTACAACATTGCTGAATGTATTAGTTCTACCAGATGTGTGTGTGTGTGGGAGGAATCTCGAGGGTTTTCTACATGTACAATCATGTCATCTAAGAACAGAAATAACTTTACTTCTTCCTTTCCAATTTGGATGCCATTTACTTCTTTTTTCTTGCCTAAAGCTGCTCTGGCTAGGACTTCCAGTATGTTGATGAACATCTTTTCATATGCTTAAGGGCCATTTTTACATCTTTTTTGTGAATTATCTGTTCATATCTTTTTCCTATTTTTCTTTCAGTATTTTGTCTCAATGTTTAAGAATTCATTACATATGAGGGATATTAGTCCTTCACGGTGATGTATGGTGCATGTATTTTCTTTTAGTTTGTCAGTTGTCTTTTAACTTTGTTTATGGTGGAGTTTTGTTTTTTGGGTTTTTTTGTCATTCAATTTTTTTTTTAATGTTATGTAGTCAAATTTACCAATATTTTTTTTCATTACTTCTGGACTTTGACTTTCTCAACCCCAGGATTAAAGAGGAATTTACCTGTGTTCTTTTCTAATACCTGTATGGTTTCATCTTTTTCCATTTAGATCTCTGATACATTTGGAGCTTAATTTTATATATGGTATGAGGAATGGATTTAATTTTATATTTTTCAAATGGCTACCCAGTTTTCCAAACACCATTTATTAAAAACTTGTGATGCCATCAATCTCCATCATATACTAAATTTCCAAATATACTTGGTACTATTTCTAGGTCTTCTGTTCTGCTCCACTGGTCTGTTCATCTATTTATGCACTACTACCATCTATTTATGCACTACTACTGTTTTAATTATAGAGGCCTTGCAATATATTTTAATGTCTGGTACAGCCACATCCCAGAAGTCTGGATAGGATAGAAGTTTGTTGCGGTGGGGGTGATTGGGTGGCTCAGTCGGTGAAGCATCCAACCCAGTTTTGGCTCAGGTCATGATCTCAGGGTTGTGAGATCGAAACCCCACACTGGCCTCTGCACTGGGAGTGCAGCCTACTTAAGAGTCTCTCGCTCCTTCTCCCTTTGCCCCACCCTCACACTCCTGCTCACTCTCTCTCTCTCAAAAAAAAAAAAAAGTTTGTTGCAGTGACTAGATCTAATTTGATTTGGGGGCATTTTGGGTTTTGGGTAGTCTTAAATTTGCTTCAAGCCAAATTCTTTTTTTTTTTTTTTTTAAAGATTTTATTTATTTATTTGACAGAGAGAGACACAGTGAGAGAGGGAACACAAGCAGGGGGAGTGGGAGAGGGAGAAGCAGGCTTCCCGCCAAGCAGGCAGCCCGACGCGGGGCTCGATCCCAGGACCTTGGGATCATGACCTGAGCCGAAGGCAGACACTTAACGACTGAGCCACCCAGGCGCCCCTCAAGCCAAATTCTTATTGTGCTTTTGATAAATTATGAGAAATAAAAAAATATAGTTAGTAGTACTTGATGTTTGTGAGTTAGTCATTATAGCAGGGTTTTAAATAAGGTCTTAGTCCCCACCCTTAGACATCAGGGCTCTGCAGACTCCATGAAATTTTATTCACAATTTTTGCAGATGTTTATTCATTTGATTTTTTTCTTGGAAGAAGGTTTAACATTCCATAAGATTTTCAAAGAGATTCAAGACCCCTGAAAATTTAGAACCACAGGTCTAAAATCTAAGACAGTGATACCTGGTAATAGCCTTTGAGATGCCCAAAATTTGCAGCCAACAATAGAGAAACAGAAGAGGAATGTTCCATCATCTATTACATTCATATGATGGAATATTATCCAGCTAATAAAAAATATGCTTACAAAGTGTTAATCAGAACAATGAAAAGGATGTCATAAACAAAATGATAAATTAAAAAGGGCTCAAATTTTGCAAAGACCCCACCTAAAAATCTGATTAGTGATTGAACAGAGAAGAAATTCACTGTATATCTGACACAATGCTTTCTGCTTTGCATACACTGCCTTATTAATTTGAACTGTCCTAAAAATTGGTCATTCACAGAATGTTTTTGATAATGAGGCTATATCAAGGTACCAGGGAATATGAGTCAACATTTAAAAGACTGTTAAAGTACTTCTAGTTATTATTGGTTTTCAGTCACACTAATTTCCTTTTTTGTCCCTATTCGTGTCATAGATATTTTCTCAGTTGCTCATAATTTTCCTACTGCCAGGAAAATAAATACCAACTACCATTATGGTTATTTATTTTTAAATGGAAACAATATTGTTATGATTTTTATTATGAAAAACATAAACTTAATGTAAAAATAGAAACTTGCTAAAAATTCTTCATCCAGAAATATTCTTAATATTTTGATGGATATATTTCAAATATTTTTTCTCTGTGATTTTATAGAGGGGTGTCACATATATATAAATTCTGTAACCTTCCTGCCTCATTTAATAATGCATTGACCATAGTACTGTTGTATTTTTTTAAAGATTTTATTTATTCATTTAAGAGAGGAGAGGGGGAGAGAGCACTAGTGGTGGGGAGGGACAAAGGAAGAGGGAGAGAGAGACAGCAAACTCCCTGCTGAGCACTGAGCCAGTCATGGGGCTCAATCCTGGACCCTGAGATCACGACCTGAGCTGAAGTCAGGTGCTTAACTGACTGAGCCACCCAGCCTCCCCAGTACTGTTGTATTTTAAAATCTCTGTATAGTATTTCATTATCAAGATGTACCTTAATTTATTCATTTTATTGTCTATTAAAGAGTATTTATATTTCTATAATTCAGTTATGAGCTATTTTTGTGCATACCACTTCATATATTTTTATAATGAATTCCTTTGGGAATTAGACATTTACTAAGAATTTGCAAAGATGCAGGGCACCTGGGTGGCTCAGTCAGTTAAGTGTCTGCCTTCAGCTCGGGTCATGATCCCAGGGTCCTGGGATCGAGCCCTGCATCGGGCTCCCTCCTCCGCGGGAAGCCTGCTTCTCCCTCTCCCACTCCCCCTGCTTGTGTTCCTGCTCTCGCTATCTCTCTCTCTGTCAAATAAATAAATAAAATCTTTAAAAAAAGAGAGAGAATTTGCAGAGATGCAAAATCCTAATCTAGAACTCAAGGAGACAAAATGCTATTTAAAAGTTATAGTCTTGAGGGGCACCTGGGTGGCTCAGTCGGTTGAGCATCTGCCTTTGGCTCAGGTCATGATCTTGGGGTCCTAGGATCAAGCCCTGCATCGGCCTCTGTGCCCAGCTGAGAGTCTGCTTGTCCCTCTTCCTCTCCTTCTGCCCCTCTCCCCACTCATGCTCTCTCTGTCTCTCAAATGAATAAATAAAATCTTTTTTAAAAGTTAAAAATAGGGGCGCCTGGGTGGCTCAGTTGTTAAGTGTCTGCCTTCGGCTCAGGTCATGATCCCAGGGTCCTGGGATCGAGCCCCGCATTGGGCTCTCTGCTCGGCGGGAAGCCTGCTTCTTCCTCTCCCACTCCCCCTGCTTGTGTTCCCTCTCTCACTGTATCTCTCTCTATCTGTCAAACAAATAAATAAAATCTTAAAATAAATAAATAAAAGTTAAAAATAGGGGCACCTGGGTGGCTCAGTCGTTGAGCATCTGCCTTCGGCTCAGGTCATGGTCCCAGGGTCCTGGGATCAAGCCCCGCGTCAGGCTCCCTGCTCGGCGGGAAGCCTGCTTCTCCCTCCCCCACTCCTCCTGCTTGTGTTCCCTCTCTCGCTGTGTCTCTCTCTGTCAAATAAATAAATAAAATCTTTAAAAAAAAAATAAGTTAAAAATAAATAAATAAGATAAAATTTGTAGTCTTGGGGTACGTACATGGCCCAGTCAGTGAAGCATGTGATTCTTGACCTCAGGGTTGTGAGTTCGAGCCTCACGTTAGAGGATGAGATTATGTAAGGGAAAAAAATTTTTTTAAATAAAAGTTATAGTCTCTATTTACCCTTTTTTTTTTGAGAGAGAGAGAGAGAGGGAGAGAATCTTAAGCAGGCTCACTAGCCTGCGATCATGACCTGAGCTGAAATCAAGAGTTGGAGCTTAACCAACTGAGCCACCCAGGCACCCCTGTATTTACTTTTTTTTTTCCCCTGTATTTATTTTTAAAGTGCAAATGATGTAATAGGGGAGATAATACTAGTATACAAATGTTCAAAGTAAAGGATGATAAAGGGCACTATTTACCCTGATAGCATGCTATGAGAATTCATAAGAAGGAGATAACTTGTATGACCAGAGCAGTCATTGTCATGTCATGTCTAAGTCAAACTGATCTCATAAGAGCTCTGTGGAGGGAAATTAGTTTTCTTGAGTCCTATACAGGACTTGCAGTTTTCATTCTAATCATCAGAAATCCAAAGTGTGTCCAATTGGGCAAAATGAGTTTGTAGCTGTTTGGAGAATAGTGGGGCAAGTACGGAAAAAACAGACCCATCTGACAAGAAGAGCTAAAAGGAAGCACCACTTATACATAGGACATGACCCTAATGACTTCATTTTTTTCCAGGCTCAACTACAGCACACATGAATATAGTTACCAAATCAAGAAGTTTGCAACTATTAGGAGCTGACAAAGCAAAAACAAAAGCCATTCTGTGAAAATATAACTGTTTTTAGAATATCCTAAGCTATTATTTCACGTTCAAGGGGAAGATTGTTTTTAAAAAAAGTAAGTATTTTCTTTTTCATCTGCTATTTGGGAATAGCTTACATTTAACAGAACCTAAAAATCATTTAAAAATTGGGGCGCCTGGCTGGCTCAGTTGGGAGAGCATGCGACTCTTGATCTCAGGGTTGTGAGTTTGAGCCCCATCTTGGGTGTATAGATAACTTAAATAAATAAAACTTTAAAAAAACAATGAAAAAAATTTAAAAATTAATACATAGTTACTGAAAAACATACACTTAAGTAAAACTAAGAACATTGAAGATCACAACCCAGAGATAACCAAAGTAATCTTTAAGGATAAAACTTCCTAGACATTTTTCATCTAATTTGTCTGTCTACATTGTCTGTATTGATATATCTTTATATTTTACAAATAGGATCACGTGATGCCCAGCTGTTTTGTAACCTGCTTTTTTTTCATTTAATCATATCTTAAACATTTTTATGTTATTAAGTATTACATTACTAAATTTGTGAGTACTTAGAATTACTGTTCTGGGGGCACCTGGGTGGCTCAGTTGGTTAAGCGACTGCCTCCAGCTCAGGTCATGATCCTGGAGTCCTGGGATCGAGTCCCACATCGGGCTCCCTGCTCGGCGGGGAGTCTGCTTCTCCCTCTGACCCTCCCCCCTCTCATGCTCTCTCTCTCTCATTCTCTCTCTCAAATAAATAAATAAAATCTTTAAAAAAAAAAAAAAGAATTACTGTTCTGTAGAAATCTTTCATTTTTTTAACCTATCTGCTCTTGTCTTACTTAGAATACTGAATATTGCCTAAGAATGTATATATCTCTCCTTGTAATGATTTTGGCTGATGTTTATACTGGAAAAATGTATGTTTACATCCTTAAAATTCAGTACAACATGAAAGATTTCACACAACGTGAAAAATCCCTTTGAGGTGTATAGAGTTGGAAATGAACCAGTTCTGTTCTATTATTTCTGAAGCTTCCTCTCACTTTTTAAAAAATTGTTCTTTCTCGCATCAGCCACAGGCCAGAGTCTGAATTTTTATATAGTCAGAATATAGCTGAATTAGTATATTCGTTAGGACAGGCTATTATGCTGTAGTAGCAAACAACCCCCAAATCTCAGTGGCTAACAGAATCACTTTTTATTAACCTGATCATGCTACACGTCTAATGTGCATCAGTATAGGCAGGGTCCCAGACCAAAGCAGACTCCACCAATCTATAGCTGTACCATCACACATATACCCTTGGCCACCACATCGGGGAATAGACTGGAGAATTGTGCAGTCTTGCCAGTGCATCAGACTGAAGGGACACACATCACCTTAGCTCAGATTCCATTGGCCAAAACCAGTTTATGGCCCCGCCTGACCGCAAGGGTCAGGAAAGTGTCATCTATATGCCCCAAAGGAGAGGAAAGCACGATAATGGTGAAACAGTAGTAATTCAGTTAATGTCTACCAGACTGGCTAAGACCCATTTCTTTTTCTGTGTGTAGGAAGTTGCTTCTGTAAATTAAGTGTGATTTCTTTTTGGAGCAAGGAGGATATCCTGGATTGAGGGCTGACAAGAGGTCTGTGCACAGGTGAGTGAGGAGACTAAGGAAAATGGAAGATTTTCATGTGAAAGCTCACTTTCTCTGTGCAAAGTCAGGAGCTTTAAGTTACTGTTTGAGAACAAGCCCCCACAAAGGCTCTAGAACAAATGGAGGAAATAAAGCTCCTTCAGCATGTAAGTTCCCCAAAGCACCTCACTGTCATTCATGAATCACTCCATTCATATTTCCTTTTATAATTAACCCCCCCAATGAAGAGGAAGGTATACATTCTATTACTTATGATTATAAAACATATGCTTAAGGGAAAACTTCAAAATATAGAGAAAACAAAGATTCTTTTCGTAGATATACACCTAGAGACAAATGTTGAAAAATGTAATTGAAAATCCTTTCAGTCTATCTTATGTATACACACACATGCATATATAGAACATATGTATATTTTTCCTATAAAAATAGGATTACACTGGGGTGCCTGGGTGGCTCAGTCAGTTAAGCGGCTGCCTTCGGCTCAGATCATGATCCTGGGGTCCTGGGATCGAGCCCCACGTCCGGCTCCCTGCTCAGCGGAGAGCCTGCTTCTCTCTCTCCCTCTTCCTACTTATGCTCTCTATCTCGCTGTCAAATAAATAAATAAAATCTTTAAAAAAAAAATAGGATTACACTATACATACTGTTTCATTAGTTACCTTATCCGCCCACCGTTGTTTGACATCTTTTTTTTATTATGTTAATCACCATACATTACATCATTAGTTTTTGATGTAGTGTTCCATGATTCATTGTTTGCGTATAACACCCGGTGCTCCATGCAGAACGTGCCCTCTTTAATACCCATCACCAGGCTAACCCATCCTCCTCTGCCCCCTAGAGCCCTCAGTTTGTTTCTCAGAGTCTATCGTCTTTCATGGTTCGTCTCCCGCTCCGATTTCCCCCCTTCATTCTTCCTCTCCTGCTATCTTCTTCTTTTTTTTTTGTTTTTATTTTTTTTCCGTTGTTTGACATCTTAACATCAACAAATATATGTGTTGTTCATTTTATGGCAACAGTGTTTCCATTGTGTTCATATACTGTAATTTATTTATTTAACCGATCCTCCTTTTAAGTTCTCTCCAAGTCGTTTCCATTGTCAGCAGTGTCTCCATCGTGTAGCCCCCACACGTCTTTTGGATAGTCTCAGCTATGGAATTGCTTCATCGGAAAACACACCTGGTTTAATTTCTGCTAACGTTGCCTTGTTGGACGTTTGCAAAACTACAGCCCACTGTGTGTGTGATGTGTAGTAGTAATCTCAAGTACTAAAGTCTAAAACAGAACTCATAATTGGTTTATTGACAACTTCGTACTTCCAGTTACTCAAGCCAAACAGCTTAGTGTCATCATGGCTTCTTTTTTTTTTTTTTTAATTTGCTTTTATACCTAAAATCAGCAAATCCTGCCAGCTCTCCCTTCAGAGAATATTTAATCTGGTCAGTTATCACCACCACCCTAGTACAAGCCCCCCTCGCTCCTTGCCTGGATTATTGCAGTAACCTTCCACTTGTCTCCCTGCTTCCTCCCTTGTCTTCTTAGTTCACTTTCTGTGAGTGATCCTTTTCAGTGTAAATCAGATTATGCCATTCCTTGTCTTAAAACATTTTAGTGGCTTCCTGTCTTACTCGAGTAAAAACCCAAAGTTCTTACAGTGGTGCACAAGCCCCATGTGATCCATCTTCCAGCTACGTCTCTCACCCAAATGAGCTTCTGACCCTCTTTCTTTTGCACACTCCATTCCAGCTACCCTAGTCTTCTTTATTAATCAAAGAAAGCCTGCTTCTGCCTGGAGGCCTTTGCAATTGCTGTTCCCTATACTAGGAATGCACTCCTCTTAGATATCTGCATTTTTCACTCTATTCAGTCTGTGCTTACATATCACCTTCTCAATGAAAAGCCTTCTTCGGCCACCTTCATTCCCCCGAAGCTCCCTACTTAATTTTTCTCTGCAGGACTTTGGCCATCTGACATAAAAATTGGAATATCAGTGTCAGTATATCAGTATTTGTTATTGTCTCTTTCCATTAGAATGTGAGATCCACTGGATTTATTATCTTCCTCACACCTAGAACCATGCCAATTGAGGTAGGAGCTCAGTAAATCTGAAAGAATTTTTGACTCCTCTCTCTTTCTTTCTTTTTTTTTTTTAATGTTTTATTTATTCATGAGAGTCAGAGAGAGAGATAGAGAGAGGCAGCGGCAGAGGGAGAAGCAGGCTCCCCGCTGAGCAGGGAGCCCGATGCGGGACTCGATCCCAGGACCCTGGGATCGTGACCTGAGCCAAAGGCAGACGCTTAACCATCTGAGCCACCCAGGCGCCCCTCCTCTCTCTTTCTTTGCCTCCATATCTGATCAGGTGCCAGAGCCTGTGGATTTTACTTCTCTTCATCTTGAAATTATACACTTCCTCCTTATTTCCACTCTAATTATCCTGGGTCAGGTTTTTTGCTTGCAATTGATCTCTCTGACTCCAATTTTGCTTCTCTCCAATAAAAGAATCTGGCCATATTGGCCCTATAACTTCCCTCTGTAAATTCTTCAGTGGCCTTCCATTCCTTACTGGGTGAAAACCAAACATTTATATTTAAGTTAGTATTCGTTGGGCCCTTCTCCAGACACCATGGCAAGTGCCAGTCACAGTCATGATGAGACTTGGTCTTTGCCCTCATTATTATCTTATTTCATTCATTCGCCTTCATTTTCCAACCCCTGATACCATCTCCAGCATTATCTTCCTCTAGATTCTGGAACTAATTACATTTAAATTTAATTAAAAATTCAGGAAAAAATCGTACTAGGCACTTTTTAATTGCTTAGTGCATGTGGCTGATGGCTACGTTATCGATGGTACAGATACAGAGGTTTCCATTATCGCAGAAAGATTTGTCGGACAGCCCTGGTCGAGACCCTTCCCCAAACTGTACAAGTCACTCCAAATTATTCTCTCCTCCACAAATACACCATATACTTTTGGTCCACTGTTTTTGTCACTGCTCTTCATCAATCAGAATACTCTCCTGTACCTTTTCTACCTAATAAAATAATCTGATTTTTAAGTCCCAATTCATATTCTACAACTTATAGGACATTTTCCTTGACACCACTGCCATTGAGTAAGTTAGTCTTCCTTCTGACCCACCCACCCAAAAACCATAGGAAGCTTCTTGCACCTCTGATTAGAACCAGCCTTACCACCCTCCTTAAAACCCCTGAGTTCTCATTACTCTGAGGCGATTTTCCACAGAACTCCAGCCTTAGCAAACACCAGCCAGTGAGGAAGTGATGTTCTGCAGGAAAGGAGGAGGGGAGGCTTAGATTGAAAATTAGGAGTGCTGGCCCAAGAGGCTTCTAGAAATTGAGTTCCCATTCAAGTCAATACTCTGGATATGCAGATATGCTTGTAAGATACCTATTTACTGTGATTTTCTTGCTCCTGTCTGGTGAGTCCAGCCAGGGTTGGAGTCTCTGATGAAGCCTCTGGTGTAGGTGGTATTCCTTTCTGGACTTAGAAGAAGGAAGTAGGGGCACCTGGGTGGCTCAGTCAATTGAGCATCTGCCTTCAGCTCAGGTCATGATCCCAGGGTCCTGGGATCCAGTCCCACATTGGGCTCCCTGCTCAGCAGGGAGTCTGCTTCTCCTTCTGCCCCTGCTGCTCCCCCTGCTTGTGCACTGTCTCTCTCTCTCTGTGTCAAATAAATAAAATATTAAAAAAAAAAAAAAAAAGGAGGAAGTAGATTCAGGGAAGTACCCAGGAGGTTTTGCCTGTTGAGCCCAGAGTAGCTGGAAGACTTTGTTTAGGGATATCTTTTTCTCAGGGTTTGACCTCCACAGGTATGCTATGCTGCTATGCTCCTAGCCTGTGGGTACTGTCCTCAGCCTTAGCGGGTAAAGTGAGCAAGTCTGAGTTTTGATCGTCCTTGCAGCAGTTGCAGAGGAAGATCAGCTTGGAATAGGTGGGAGCCATCTAGGCCCCATATAGAGTATAAATTAGCATCAGCAAGTTGGAGAACTGTTCAGGCTGGAATCCCTCCTGCCGCGGCGGTTAGATTCTATGTGAGTGCTGGAACCTATCTTCGTTGACTATCTTTTAGTTTCCCTAGAGTTGCAGAAGGGGCTGGGTTTTGTTAACTCTTTAGTTATTGATATGAGTGTTGGGTGGTGGGACAAGGGGGAGGGCAAGGGAAGCAAAGCAGGGACATTGGGTACAGTTATTTTAAGGTCCTCTATTTAGGAGTGCTCAGGCAAGCTCAGTTTATGAGAGATTTCCCCTTTTTCCCCCTACTCTGCTTTTTTAGGACTCTGCATTTGTCCAAGAGAAGAATCTAAAGAAATCAGAGCAGCTCAGGTAGTTCTAAAAGCCATGGCACAGGTAAGTTGAATTTCCTCTATACTTGAAATAATCTCTCTTCCTTTCAAATCATATGAACAGGTGTGTTCTTCATCCTGAAACTTCCCTGTCTCACTGAGCCCCATTCTTGCTCCCAGTTCCTCCATTCCAGAGATGAGTGGCTCTCTCTTCTCCAACAGTATAGACATAGACACACAGTGCTCTTACCAGTGGAGCAGAAATATATTCTCTTAAGAGAAATATGAGAGCCCCCCCCTTATCAGAACCACAGTTGAGTGGGGCCAGAGATGAGATAACTTTGATCTTTTCCATTAATCTAGGTGGTTTCTGTTCTTCTATTTTTAAATGTTACTCCCTCGTTAAAAATCATAAAACATTTCATACTACCAAAGAATATATAAAAAAAATTATAGGGGCGCCTGGGTGGCTCAGTCGTTAAGCGTCTGCCTTCTGCTCAGGTCATGATCCCAGGGTCCTGGGATTGAGCCCCGCATCGGGCTCCCTGCTCCGCAGGAAGCCTGCTTCTCCCTTTCCCACTCCCCCTGCTTGTGTTCTCTCTCTCACTGTGTCTCTCTCTGTCAAATAAATAAATAAAATATTTTTTAAAACATATCTATAACATGTATATGGTGTAAAAAATAATAAAGTATCGATGTACTCATTACCCAGATTAATATCCCATCTGAGCAGCCTGCATTCCCTTCCCACATTGCATTACTGTTCCCACCAATGGTAATCACTGCTTTCAATTTTGTGTCAATCAGTCCTTTGATTTTTTATAATAGTTTTACCATGAATGAATGCTACTAAGCAATATACTATTGAGTTTTTTGTTTTTAAATTTTTGTACAGTTATCATACTCTATATTTTTTACCAGATTTTTTCATTCAACACATGTGTTTACAAATCATTCATGTTAAGTTGTGTAGCACTAGATTAGCAGTTCTCAAAGCATGGTCCAGGAAGACTTTGACATCCTTTCAGGAGTTAATACTAAAATGTTACTTGCCTTTTTCAGTCACATTCTCCAATGAGTGTACAGTGTAGTTTCCTAGAAGCTATATAATATGTGTTATCCCAACAGATTGAATGTAGAAGTAGATGTGAAAATCCAGCTTTTTATTCAGCCAGTCATAAAAGAGATTGCAAAAATATAAAACAAAGCTATTAAATTTTTTGACAATAGTTATTTTTCTTAAAAAGTATATTACTTAACATGTAACAGGTTTATTATTGGTTATTTTAATAAATTAATTAGTATTTTTAAATCTCTCACTTTTAATTTCTAATGTAACTATTGATAGATATACCCAGCATTAACAGTTCTTTGAGGTCCTCAAATTTTTTTAACAGCTTTATTGTATATATAATTTACATATGATGAAGTTCACCCATGTAAGTGTAAAGTTCAGTGGTTTTTAGTATATTTATAGAGTTATACAACCGTCAGCACAATCCATTTTAGAACATTTTCATTACCCCAAAAAGAAATCCCATTTGCATTAACAGTCTCTCTCAATGTCTCCTCCTCATCCACTGGCAACCACTCATTTACTGTCTGTCTCTGTGGGTTTGCCTATTCTGGACATTTCATATGAATAGAATCTTACAATATTTGCTCTTTCATGTCTGGCTTTTTTGACATAGTATGTTTTCAAGCTTCATCCATGTTGTAGCATTTATCAGTAGTTTATTTGTTTTTATACCAAATAATATTCCATGGATATGTATATTCCACATTTTATTCTTCAATTCATCAGTTTATGGACATTTGGGTTATTTCTGCTTTTAGGCTATCACAAATAACACTACTATGAACATTGGTGTGTACCAGGGTTTGGGGGTGGACATATGTTTCCATTTCTCTGTACCTACATAATTCTATGTTTAATGTTTGGAGAAACTGTCAAAACTGTTTTCCAAAGTAGCTGCCCCATTTTACATTCCTGCCAGCAATGTAAGAGGGTTCTGATTTCACTACATCCTCACCAACATGTGTTATTTTGGTTTTTTGGTAATAGTCATCCTAAAGGATGTGAAGTGGCCTCTTATAGGTTTGATTTGCATTTCCCTAATGATTAGTGGTATTGAACATCTTTTCATATGCTTGTTGGCCATTTGTAGATCTTCTTTGGAGAAATCACTACTCAGATTCTTTGCTTAGTTTTTAATTGTTTTGTCTTTTTTGTTGTTGAATTGCAAGAGTTCTTTATATATTCTGGACACAGGTCCCTCATCAGATATAAGATTTGCAAGCATTTTCTCCCAGTTTTTTGATTTGGATGTTTTCTTTCTTTCTTTTTCTTTCTTTCTTTTCTTTCTTTCTTTCTTTCTTTAATGGAGGGGGTGGAGCAGGGCAGAGGGAGAGGGAGAGAATTTTTTTTTTTTTATAAGATTTTATTTATGGGCGCCTGGTGGCTCAGTTGGTTAAGCGACTGCCTTCGGCTCAGGTCATGATCCTGGAGTCCCGGGATCGAGTCCCGCATCGGGCTCCCTGCTTGGCAGGGAGTCTGCTTCTCCCTCTGACCTTCCCCCCTCTCATGTGCTCTCTCTCTCTCTCTCACTCTCTCAAATAAATGAATAAATAAAATCTTTAAAAAAAAAAAAAGATTTTATTTATTTATTTGTCAGAGAGAGAGAGATGGAGACAGAGAGCAAGTACAAGCAGGGGGAGCTGCAGGCAGAGGGAGAAGCAGGCTCCCCGAGTAGCAAGGAGCCCGATGCGGGACTTGATCCCAGGACGCTGGGATCGTGACTTGAGCCGAAGGCAAACACTTAACTGACTGAGCCACTCAGGCATCCTGAGGGAGAGAATCTTAAGCAGGCTCCTCCACCCAGCTCAGAGCCCAAAGTGGGGCTTGATCTCACAACCCTGAGATCATGACCTGAGCCTAAATCAAAAGTCAGATGCTGAACCAACTGAGCCACCCAGGTGCCCTGGGATTTTTACTTTCTTGATGGAATTATTTGTAGCACAAATGTTTTTAGTTTTGATTAAGTTTATTTTAACTGTTTGTCCTTTTGTTACTGTGTTTGATGCCATATCTAAGAACCCACTGCCTGACCAAGGTCATGAAGTCATACTATGTTTTCTTCTAAGAGTTGTAGTGTTAGCTCTACAACCTTACATTTAGTTCTACAACCTATTTTGAGTTAATTTTTATATATGGTATGAGGTGGGGTCTAACTTCTTTCTTTGCATATGAATATCTACTTGTCCCAGCACTATTTGTTAAAAAGACTGATCTTTCCCTCTTGAATTGTCTTAGTTGACTTAATTTAGTATGTGGTAGTCCTTAGGGAACTGGGCAGAGGATGCCTTTCTTCAGAAAGGTTTTGCACCTATGAGTGTTCTCAAACTTGGCACACTAATTTTTCGCATGGGGTTTCCTCCAACTGCATGAATAATGTTACTTTAAATTCCAGGCTTCCTTGAAAGTACGCCCTGGGTTGTAGATCGGCAAGGGAAATGATTATTAGTAGTAATAGTGTTATCATTAATGATAATCCTTTTTTTCTCACCTGGAGTGCAGAAGGTTCCTTGTTACTTTTTTCCAACAAGGTTTTCATTGGAGCCTACCATTTCACAGAGAGAGCTCTTCTAGGATCCCAGCTTTAAAGTGAGGGTCCTGGGCTCTCACTCCATTTGGTATGTGTCCTAGGCCCCATACTAAGGTTAATCCCCAAACTGTTTGACTTCAGGGTGGCCCCTCCTAACATATTTGCTTATCTCTGTGTTCAATTGCATGTGTGTGTGGTGTGTATTGTTTTTATCATTGTTAGCTCTGGGATTTAATTTTCCTTACCTTCTCGAGAGCTTAGAGAAGCATTAAATAGGTGTTATAGCCTAGGTGATTGCAGTAGAAGCCTCCCCACTCTTGCTGTGTACACATGGTCAGAGCTGGAGTGGTTGGTCTTGGTCTCAGTGTGTGGTGACATCTCCTATTTTAGGAGGCCTTCAGGATGGGGACTGTGATTGGGAACTTTGGTTACAGAAAGTTCTTTGGTCTTGCAAGGGAATTTATGAGAGACAACCATAAAATTATCCATTTTGAGGTTGACCAATATGTGTTAGTTGTGAGCCAAATATATGTGACTGAGGTACACCTTCCATCGGCTTTCTTATTTCAGGAACAAGGAAAAGTGGACAGTGAAGAATAATAGATAATTAACAGGTACATAATAAACATTAAAGATTTTAAGTTAGATGCTCCCAAATAAGGGGATAATTACATCTTCCAGGACATAAGGTGCATCATTATACAGCAAATAAAAATCCCTGTGTTTACTATAAAATTTGCCATCACAAAAAATATGCTCATGATATCTAACAAACTGCTTCTCGGTGGAGACACTATTGGCATTCTCAGCAGTACGGTTCTTTATTGTATGGGACTGTCCTGGGTACATGGCCCAGATAAACCAGGACACAACATTCCTGATGCAAGGCGCTAAAAGTCAACAGCACGCAGCCCCCAATCCCAACCAACCTCCCCCAACATAGTAACAACCAGACCATCCCCTGCATGATCCCAAATGCCTGAAGGGGAAGGGAAAACCCGGATTGAGATCTTCCAACTAATTATGAACCTGGGTCTTTAGGATAGTTTTTTTTCATTTATTGCGAATATAGGATAGTTTTAAAACTTATATAAGTCCTATATTTTAAGTTAGAGATTTATAAGACATTTTGGATTCTATCTTTTTCATTATCTCCATGGAGAAATTTTTAAAAGACTTTATTATTTGCAAGGCCCTTGTTTGCTGTGTGTTTTGTATATGCTATTTTGTTTATTTGTAAGATCCCACTTAGCGGGGCACCTGGGTGGCTCAGTCGTTAAGCGTCTGCCTTCGGCTCAGGTCATGATCCCAGGGTCCTGGGATCGAGCCCTACATCGGGCTCCCTGCTTAGTGGGAAGCCTGCTTCTCCCTCTTCCACTCCCCCTGCTTGTGTTCTCTCTCTCGCTGTGTCTCTCTCTGTCAAATAAATAAATAAAATCTTAAAAAAAAAAAAAAAAAGATCCCACTTAGCTAGATTTTGTTCATTCCCAGACCCTTCTAGGAAATAGAAGAATCCTGCTGTATGAAAGAGGTTTTAGCTCTAGCTACAGGAATATTCAAAAGTATGTAAGCCTCTAGTCAAATAAATGTACTTATTATACTACCTTCATGGCATAGGCATCCCGCCCTAGCTCGCTTGCTTGCTTGCTTGCTTGCTTGCTTGATCACCTCCTTCTTACAATGCCCTTCGCCATCTCCTCTCTTTCCATCTTTCAGACATTTTCCTGGATGAGTCAGATTGTCAAAACCTAAACCTACTCATCGATTTTAACTTCATTTAAAATGGTACAACCAGTTATTGTGTGCCTCCTGATGGATGCGATAGGAAGTACATAGCACCACCTCTGATATATTCCTGCCCCTCCAAAGAAAATGTGAATCAGGCCTACAGATCTAACTACCTTTTCACACAAAGTATGGAAGTAAAGCAACATCTTGAACCATTCCATGTAGATGCAATAAGCCAACAATGTGAGAGATCTACTGATTCAAATGTTTCTTTAATAAATAAATAGCAATAAAAATTTTTGAAGGGTTTCTGGGGGCTCTTATAGATTCTAGAGACTTAAGGAAACCTATCCTCTAAATGCAATGTGTAGATCTAATTTGAATCTTGATTTGAACAAACCAACTGTAAAAAAATATCACTTTTGAGAAGATTGGGGCAATTTGAAACTTGATCTGGTTATTAGGAAATTATTGTTAATTTTATTAAGTATGATAATGGTATTCTGGTTGGTATGCTTTAAAAAAGAAGACTGATCTGTTAGCTGCTAAAGTATTTATAGTTAAAATACATTGATGTTTGGTATTTGCTATGTAGGATCTGCCTCAAAATACACCAGGGGTGAAAAAAACAGAAGGGAAGAAATAAAACAAGATTTGCAAAGTCATGTTAATTGTTGAAGCAGAGCGATGGGTTCATGGGGGTCATTATCCTACTCTGTATACTTCCGTGAAATGTTTTGAAAATTTTCGCAATAAATGAAAAAAATAAAAGTCCTTTCATTTACTAGTAATGCATGGGTTTATTATTTCAGGGATTTGTAACATTCAGGGATGTGGCCATAGAGTTCTCTCAGGAAGAATGGAAGTGCCTGGAACCTGCCCAGAGAGACTTATACAGGGATGTGACTCTGGAGAACTTCAGTAACTTGGTCTCACTAGGTAAGGATGTTGTGTAATGCAGGGCCAGACAGGAAACAAGGCTCCCAGGGACTACAACAATGGAAGGTTGTTACCACCTCTGGTATAGAGGGAAAACTGCCACTGGACCATGGTGAGAGCTGGAGTCATGGAGAAGGGCCCAGCAGCAACTGTAGCCACTTCCAGAACTCCCCGGTCAGAGGAGGGAGGGAGAGGGATAAATACTCTGAACTCTCTCATCCTACCCACTGGCCTCCTGCTGATGCTTTCCATAATGCCAAACCCAATGAGAAACCATAGGGCCAGGATAATACAGTCCTTACAGGTAAGCTGTCTGGGGCAGGACCAAGAACAGGGAGGAATGGATTGAGCAGGGAGGAGAGGGCAAATGGAGAATGACCACCATAGTTATCTACTCTAATTCAGGACTATCCTTCTGGAATTTCTGGTATCTTCATGGTGAATTTCTAGGGAGACTTACAAGTTTCTGGCTGAATTTCTGCTCTCTGCTCCCAAGGGAATTGTTTGTGCTTTATGGAAGGGGAAGTGGGTAGTTCCATGGGCATCCCTGTCTTCCTATCCTTTGGACAAACTTTACTCCTTCCTTCATAATTGTCTCTCTTCCTTAGTGACCAAGGGACTGGGTTTGAATTTTGGAACAGGACAATCATGCTCCATTTCTTTTCCTGTAAACAGGACTTTCCATTTCTAAGCCTGATGTCATTTCCTTATTGGAGCAAGGGAGAGAACCCTGGATGATTACAAATGATATGACAGGACCATGGTGTCCAGGTGAGTGAGGGGTGATCCACTGGGAGAGGTCATTGGGAATAATAGCCAGTGGGTGAGTCAACTGATAGCAGTAGCTTGAGTTATCGTTGAGAAGCTTCCCTCCAAGCCATACCGAAAATTGCCGAACAACAGCCTGAGACATGAAGACATGAAGAGCAAAGATCTTGTCAGCATCTGATCCCAAGGGAACATTGCCCTTACCCCCATTAATCCCTCTCTTCTTTCTTCTTGCTTGGTTTCCTCCCATTTCAAAAAAGGACATGCTCCCTTCTTCCTCAGTGGCTGCGTTTTTACCTGTACTTTGGATCCTTTTTCCTGCAAGTATCTTCATCCCTTAAAAAATACTTAATTTCTTAAAACAGCTCACTTTACCCAATTCAGCAATTCATTTATTCTCTAAATGTTTGAGAGAGAAGGTCACGTAGAGTGGCTAAGGGCACTGACTTGGGAATCAGACTGAGTTCAAATCTTGGCTCTGCCAATTACTAGATCTGTAAGTTTAGGTAAATTGCTTAAATTCTCTAGAGTGCTTCAGTTTTATCCTCTGCAAATGAGTTAAAAACAGAGCCTTCCTTATGTAGTTATTATTGTGATTGTTACAGGAATTAATCATATGAAACTGCCCAGAACAATGGCACGCAGGAGTGACCACTAAGTAAAGATTATCAAGTGTTATTAATTAGCACGTGCTGGACGATATTGGAATCTTTGAATACTTAATACTGAATACTTAATCCTTGAATACTTTGAATAACCCCCAACTTCTCTGTTGTTATTATTATTATTTACTTTCATCTGGGATTATTTTTTCTCTGTCTAAAGAACACCCTTGGGGCACCTGGTTGGCTCAGTCGGTTAAGTGTCTGCCTTCAGCTCGGGTCATGATCCCAGGGTCCTGGGATCGAGCCCCGCATAGGACTCCCTGCTTGGCGGGAAGCCTGCTTCTCCCTCTCCCACTCCCCCTGCTTGTGTTCCCTCTCTCACTGTGTCTCTCTCTGTCAAATAAATAAATAAAATCTTTTGAAAACATCTATTTAAGAATACTAAAATATAAAGCTTTTTCCTTTTTCCTTTAAATCTTTAAAAAAAAACATTTCCTTTTGTGTAGGTCTGCTCAACAAATTCTGGTTTTTTTTTTTAAAGATTTTATTTATTTATTTGACAGAGAGAGACACAGCGAGAGAGGGAACACAAGCAGGGGGAGTGGGAGAGGGAGAAGCAGGCTTCCCGCCAAGCAGGGAGCCTGCTGCGGGGCTCGATCCCAGGACCCTGGGATCATGACCTGAGCCGAAGGCAGACGCTTAACGACTGAGCCACCCAGGCGCCCCTAATGTTTTTGTTTTAATGATCCTGAATTCTTCTTTCATACCATCATTGTTCTTATAATATTTCATAAATTAGGAATTAATCCTCACTAACAATAAAGATATAAACCAGTCATCTGCACACTATATAGTCTGTGGGCCAAATCCAGCCTGCCGCCTGTTTTTATATGGCCTGTGAGCCTATTGAATTCCGTAAATGCCTTCTAAGGGGTGCATATACAAAATTAAAATGATATGTTTGTGGATTGATACCGGTATTTGGCATTTATATCTGTATGAAACATTCCAAAAGATTAAATAAACACATAAAATCTCATTGCTGATCAGCACCAACAGATGAACATTTACCATCAATTTTGATGCTAGAAAACACTAGCCTTGAACTCCAATTAAGTGAAATGCTGTCTTCCCCAGAAAGAATTCTATTCTTCTATTTTTTAAAGATTTTTTAAAAAAAGATTTTATTTATTTATTTGAGAGAGAGAGCGTGAGCAGGGGGAGGGGCAGAAGGAGAGGGGGAGAGAAAATCCTCAATCAGACATCCTGCTGAGTGTGGAGCCTGATGCAGGGCTCAATCTCACGACCCTGAGATCACAACCTGAGCCGAAACCAAGAGTCAGATGCCTCACCGAGCCATTCAGGCATCCCTACCATCTGGCCCTTTAAAGAGAGTTTGCCAGGGTGCCTTGGCTGGCTCAGTTGGTAGAGCATTCGACTCTTGATCTCAGGGCCTTGAGTTCAAGCCTCACGTTGGATATAGAGCTTACTTAAAAAAAAAAAAAAATGGGGCACCTGGCTGGCTCAGTCAGTAGAGCATGCAACTCTTGATTCAGGGTTGTGAGTCAAACTCCTTGTTGAGTGTGGAGCCTACTTAAAATTTAAAAAAATAAAATGATAAAAAAAGAAGAAAAAGTTTGCCAACCCCTGATTTAGAGATATAACTGAAAACCCATGTTTAAGAAAAGTGTATATAATCAAAATTATATTTGCCATGCACCTATACCAGCTTTTTTTTTTTTTTTTTTTAAAGATTTTATTTATTTGACAGAGAGAGACACAGCAGAGAGGGAACACAAGCAGGGGGAGTGGGAGGGAGAAGCAGGCTTCCCGCTGAGCAGGGAACCCGATGCGGGGCTCTATCCCAGGACCCTGGGATCATGACCTGAGCCGAAGGCAGACGCTTAACGACTGAGCCACCCAGGCGCCTCCTATACCAGCTTTAAATCACCAAGACATCTGCACTTCAAAGCTCAAAAACCAGGAACCAACCTCCTGGCTTTTCTTTGTACTTTGGCTCTAACCTACATTTCCATGGGAGAGTAGACTCCAAGGTTAAGATTGAACAGGTGTGATACATACATCAATAAAGTACTCAGGTTTTTCTTTCTGTGTATACTAGTTTCCTGTGGCTTCTGTAACAAAGCACCACAAACTTGGTGGCTTACAACAATACACATTTATTATCTTACACTTCTGGAGATTAGAAGTCCAAAATGTATCTCAATGGGCTAAAACTGAGGTGTCTACAGGGCTGTGTTCCTCTCTGCATCCTTTCTTTAAAAGGAGAACCATATATATATATATATATATATATATATATATATATATATATATATATATATTTTTTTTTTTTTTTTTTTTTTTTTTTTTTTTTGCCTTTTCCAGCTTGCATTTCTTGGATGATAGCCCCCTTCCATCTTCAAAGTCCGCAGGATAGCATCTTCAAATCTCCCTCTCTGATTCTGACTCTCCTACCTCCCTCTTTCACTTACAAGGACCCATGTGATTACAATGAGCCCACCCCAGTAATCCCCATCTCACTGTCAGCTGAGTAGCAACCTTAATTCCATCTCCAGCCTTAATTCCCCCTTGCTGTGTAATAGAACATATTCACAGTTCCCGCAATTAGGACATTTTGGCTGGGGCCTGGGGGGCAGTCATTATTCTGCTTACCACTCTGTATATGGGTTTGTTTTAGGGGTTTTTTGGGGGGTGGCTTTTTTTTTAACCATTTTTTCCCCCCATCATGGTAAGTGTACTCTTTAATCCCCATTTCCTATTTCTGCCATCTCCCCACCTACCTTCCCCTCTGGTACTTGTTTTCTGTAATTAAGAGTCTGTTTCTTAGTTTGTCTCTCTTTTTTTTTTCCTTTTGCTCATTTGTTTCCTTAAATTCCACATATGAGTGAGATAGAGATCATCCATATGATACCTGTCTCTCTCTGACTTATTTCACTTAGCATTATACTCTCCAGCTCCATCCATGCTTTTGCAAATGCCAAGATTTTGTTCTTTTTTATGGCTGGATAATATTCCATTATGTGTATATACCATATCTTATTTATCCATTCACCTATCAATGGACATTTAGGGTGCTTCCATAGTTTGGCTGTTGTAAATAATGCTGCCATAAGTGTAGGGGTACATGTATCCCTTTGAATTTGTGTTTTTGTATTTGGGGGGTAAATATGCAGTAGTGCAATTCCTGGATCATAGGGTAGTTCCATTTTTAATTTTTTGAGGAACCTCCATACTGTTTTCCACAACGGTTGCACCAATTTGTATTCCCACCAACAGTGCACAAGGGTTCCTTTTCCTTCACATCCTTGCTAATATTTGTTGTTTCTTGTGTTATTTATTTTAGCCATTCTGACAGATGTGAGGTGATTTCTCATTGTAGTTTTGATTTGCATTTCTCTGGTGATAAGTGATATTGAGCATCTTTTCATGTATCTGTTGGCCATCTGTATGTCTTCTTTGGAGAAATGTCTTCATGTCTTCTGCCCATTTTTATTTTTATATTTTTTTAAAGATTTTATTTATTTATTTGACAGAGCAAGAGAGCACAAGCAGAGTGCAAGGGAGAAGCAGGCTCCTTGCTGAGCAGGGAGCCCGATGTGGGGCTCAACCCCAGGACCCTGGGATCATGACCTGAGCCGAAGGCAGATGCTTAACCATCTGAGCCACCCAGGCGCCCCTTCTGCCCATTTTTAACTGGATTATTTGGTATTGAGTTGTATTGGTTCTTTATAGATTTTGGATACTAACCCTTTATTGGATACGTCATTTGCAAATATTTTCTCCCATTCCATAAGTTGCCTTTTAGTTCTGTTGATTGTTTGCTTCACTGTGGATGTATATGGTTTTTTTGTTTTGAGAAAGAAAGAGTGTGAGCATGAGTGGGGGGGAGGGGAATGGGATAGAGAGAGAGAGAGAGAATCTTAAGCAGACTCCAAGTCCATTGCAGAGCCCAAGGCAGGGCTTGATCTCACGACCCTGAGATCATGACCTGAGCCGAAATCAAGAGTCAGACATTTAACTGAGCCACCTAGGCACCCCATGGATGTATATGTTTTTTGAACACAGATCATTAAATATGCATAAATTAAAAGTGTATATAGCATAACTCCACTGGAATTCTATATTCTATTGCTAGGAAGCCCATTACTGTTTATTCCATACAGAATATTTAGTTGGTGTGTTTTCGTTCTTTCTTTTTTTTTTTTTTCTTTTTCTTTCCTTAGTTGGTGTATTTTCTAAGTGCTTGTAGTTCTTGGGGTCTTGGGGAAGCTTTTAATTAGGTTTTTAGTTGTTTGTTTTTTTTAAATAAATATCACATACAACTTACCATTTGGCCATTTTTAAAGTATATAATCCAGTGGCATTAATTACATTCACAGTGTTGTGCAACCATTACCACTACCCATTTCCAGAATTTATTCATCATCCCAAATAGAAACTCTATTCATTAAACAATAACTCTCCATTTTCCCTTTCTCGCAGCCTGTGATTACCTCTATTGTACTTACTGTCTCTATAAATTTGACTATTCTAAGTACCTCATGTAAGTGGAGTCATATAATATGTGACCTTTTGTATCTGGTTTAATTCACTTAGCATAATGTTTTCAAGGCTCATCCATGTTATAGCACTTACCAGAATTTCAAGAAAAAAAGCTGAGTAATATTCCATTGTATGTATATACCACATTCCGTTTATCCATTCACCTGTTGATGGACATTTGGGTTCTTTCCACCTTTTGGCTATTGTGAATAATGCTGCTGTGACCAATGGTGTACAAGTATTTGAGTGCCTGTTTTCACTTCTTTGGGGTATATACCTAGGAGTGGAATTGCTGGATCAGATGGTAATTGTATGTTTAATTTTTTGAGGGTATTTCTCAAACTTTTAAGAACTTTTCATAAATCCTGAAGATTATTCCATTAAGTGTGATATAAATTTCAAGTATTTTCCTCTGTCATTTGTCTTTTGATTTTACTTTTGTTGTTTTTTGTTCATGTGAAAGTTTTTTGTTTTCTTCTGCTTTTCACCTTTACATACTGGAATTTACCAATCTGCTTTGGTTGCTTTTGGATTTTGTTTTGTTGTTGTTGTTGTTTTATAAGATTTTATTTATTTATTTGATAGAGAGAGACACAGCAAGAGAGGGAACACAAGCAGGGGGAGTGGGAAAGAGAGAAGCAGGCTTCCCGCCGAGCAGAGAGCCCGATGTGGGGCTCGATCCCAGGACCCTGGGATCATGACCTGAACCGAGGGCAGACGCTTAACAACTGAGCCACCCAGGCGCCCTGCTTTTGGATTTTGAGTCATCATTTCATTGTTAGGTTTCCCCATGTTATAAAGTAATCTACCATATTTCCTCCTAGTATTTGTATGGTTTCTATTTTCTTTTAACATTAAAACTATTTGGGGTTTATTCTGGTATATGGTGGTGTAATATATGGATACATTTTTATCTTTTCCCAAATGAGTATCCAGTTGCCCCAACATTATTTATTACAGAAACAATCCTTTTCCCCTTTGAAATACCATCCTTATAATAAATTCAGTTTCCATATAAACTTCAGTCTTTTTCTGGCCTTTCTATTGTGTTCTGTTGGTCTGTCTCTAGAATCCAATATTTATTCATCAAACAACGCATTATTAATTTATTATATGCTAGGTTGGTTACAATAGCTAGTAAGAAAGGCTGTATTTCTGGTGCGTCTGTGTGGCTCAGTCGGTTGAGTGTCCGACTCCTGATCTCATGATTGTGAGTTCAAGCTCTGCATTGGGCTCCACACTGGAGCCTACTTAAAAAAAAAAAAAAAAAAAAGAGCTTTGGGGAGCTTTAGGAGAAACAAAACAAAAAGATCAACAGATGAGTAAGTAAATGAAAATCTAATTACAACTGATAAAAGTGTTATGAAGACAGGGGCAAGATGTGGAAGAGAGAATCAGGCCTGAAAGCTTTTTTGAAAATGTGAGTTTTAATTTGAGACTTGAAGGATGAGAAAAGCAGCCATACAAAGAGCCCAGGACAGGATTCCTGATAGATGGAAGATCCTGATGAGAGGTCTAAGATGGAAAGACCTACATTTATTTTAGAAAGCCCTGTGATATGGTACCTAGAGAGGAAAGGAGACAGTGTTCAATATGAAGATATATTATCCTTGGTTGAAAGAGAATGACAACAAAGAGAGGCAGGGACTCGCTTTGCCAAGAGCCTGTGAACCATGGCAATGACTTTGGAATTTATTGGAATTTTACCAGTGACTTTGGAAATGCAATGAGAAGGCTATGGAAAAATTTAAGCAGGGATTTTCATTTTGATTGGCATCAGCATCATGTTGTTAAAAACACAGATGCTGGGGCATGAGGGTAGCTCAGTCTGACTCTTGGTTTTTGGCTCAGGTCATGATCTCAGGGTCATGAAATACAGCCCTGCATCGGGCTCTACACTCAATGGTCAGTCTACTTTGAGATTCTTTCCCTCTGCCCCTCCCCCCACTTTCTCTCTCTTTCTTTCTCTAACATAAATAAATCTTAAAACACATACACACACACACACACACACACACACGCACACACAAATGCTTTATTTATATGAAGTGCCCAGAAACTGGAAAATTCATAGAGACAGAATTAATGGTTCTCTGCTATTAGTGATTACTGGGGGCTGGAGGGAATGGAAAATGATGAATGGCTCCTTAATGGGCACAAGGTTTCTATTTGGGGTGATGAGAATGTTCTGGAACTAGATAGTGGCAATAGTTTCATGACATTGAGAATGTATCACAAACTACTAAATTGTACTCTTTAAAATGGGGGGATTTATGTTCTGTGAATCTTACCTCAATTTAAATATATATAGGGACGCCTGGGTGGCTCAGTCAGTTAAGCGTCTGCCTTCAGCTCAGGTCATGATCCCAGGGTCCTGGGATCGAGCCCCACATCGGGCTCCTTGCTCAGCGGGGAGCCTGCTTCTCCCTCTGCCTGCCACTTCCCCTGCTTGTGCTCTCTTTCTCTCTCTCTCTGACAAATAAATGAATAAAAATCTTAAAAAAAAAAAAAAAAGAAAGAAACCTCATACCATATCTTTAATATATATATATGCTTTTTAAGTATATATAGACATATACGTATAGGCAAGTATATGCACACATATGCCTTGTCTCTACTCCTATAGATTTTGATTCAGTCTGGGGTGGTCTCAGACCTTTATATTGTTAACAGGCTTCCTGGATGATTCTAATCTTTATAAAATTGAGAAACCCCAGCTTAATTTCTTTTCTTGCTTCCTTCTGGCACCATATGAGCTCTCATCATATTTGTGCTTTCATGTGCTCTTCAGAAATTGCACAGCAATATTTGAGACTTACATAAGCCATTCACTTTTTAAGGTGATTTTCATTTTGTCTCTCTGGTCTGCTATAGAATTTTTTATTTCTCTTAAAAGAATAAAACTGCTTGCATTTTTTTTTTTCCTTTTTCAGAGCTGGAGTCCAGGTGTGAGAAATTTCCACGAAAAGATATTTCTGAAGTAGAGTCATTCAGTTGGGAAATAATGGAAAGCCTTAAATGCTGTAATTTTGATGGCTCTAGTTTGAGAGATGGCTGGGAATACAAAGGCCAATTTGAAAGACAACAAGTAACTCAGGAATGCTGTTTCAAGCAAGTAAAAGTCATGTATGAAAACATGCCCACTTTTGAGCATCGTACATCCCTCACTTTACATCAGAACAATGAGATTGGTGAAAAACTGATTGAATGTAATGAATGTGGAAAAGCATTTAGCCGTGGCTCACACCTTATTCAGCATCAGAAAACTCACACTGGTGAAAAACCTTTTGAATGTAAGGAATGTGGGAAGGCCTTTAGTCGTGCCTCACACCTTGTTCAACATCAGAGAATTCATACAGGTGAGAAACCTTATGACTGTAAGGAATGTGGGAAGGCTTTTGGCCGTACTTCAGAACTCATTCTACATCAAAGACTTCATACTGGTGTCAAACCCTATGAATGTAAAGAATGTGGAAAGACCTTTAGACAGCATTCACAACTTATTCTGCATCAAAGAACTCACACAGGTGAGAAACCCTATGTATGTAAAGACTGTGGGAAGGCTTTTATTCGTGGCTCACAACTTACTGTTCATCGGAGAATTCATACAGGTGCTAGACCTTATCAATGTAAAGAATGTGGGAAAGCCTTTAGACAGCATTCACAGCTTACTGTCCACCAGAGGATTCATACTGGTGAGAAACCCTATGAGTGTAAGGAATGTGGGAAGGGCTTTATTCATAGCTCAGAAGTTACTCGACATCAAAGAATTCATTCTGGGGAGAAACCCTACGAATGTAAGGAATGTGGGAAGGCCTTTAGACAACACGCACAGCTTACACGACATCAGAGAGTTCATACTGGTGACAGACCTTATGAATGTAAGGACTGTGGGAAGGCGTTTAGTCGTAGTTCATACCTTATTCAACATCAGAGAATTCATACAGGTGACAAACCCTATGAATGTAAGGAATGTGGGAAAGCCTTTATTCGTGTTTCACAACTGACCCATCATCAGCGAATTCATACTTGTGAGAAACCCTATCAATGTAGGGAATGTGGAATGGCCTTTATTCGTAGTTCACAACTTACTGAACATCAGAGAATTCATCCTGGGATCAAACCTTATGAATGTAGAGAATGTGGGCAGGCCTTTATTCTTGGCTCACAGCTCATCGAACACTACAGAATCCATACTGGTTAGAAAGCCTTGAATGTTAGGGGTGTAGGAGCCTTTACGTGGAGTTCACACCTGACTCAATATTAGATAATGTGTATGTAATGTGATTAATGTGAAAACCTTCACTTGTCACTTCCATTACGGAACATCGGATAACTCATAGCAGAAGAAAATCCAATAAATGTGGGAATTCTTTTTGCCTCACACTCACTGCTTACCAAGCATCAGAAAACTTAGGCTGAAAAAAATATTAATATGAATATAGAAAACCTTTCTATTACCACTCAAAATGTGTTAAACTTCTGAGAATTCCTAATATTAAGATATTTTGTGAATGTGCCTTTTACCATGACATACATCTTACTTAACATTATCTCAGCTCCACCAGTTACCGACTGTATGGCACTGGACAAATAATGCAGTCTTCCTGTTCCTCAGTTTACTTGTTTTTAAGCAGTGATCATTATACTTTTTTTTTTTAATATTTTATTTATTTATTTGACAGAGACAGAGATAGCGAGAGCAGGAACACAAGCAGCGGGAGTGGGAGAGGGAGAGCAGGTTTTCCCACGGAGCAGGGAGCCCAATGTGGGACTCGATCCCAGGACCCTGGGATCATGACCTGAGCCAAAGGCAGACGCTTAACGACTGAGCCACCCAGGTGCCCCAGTGATCATTATACTTACCCAATAGAGTTTTCCTATCAGATATTTTATATAAAGCCTGTATTCAATAAATATTAGTTACCGTTGTTAATTAGTGACGGTATTAGTGTTAAGGAGTTCTTGTGAGAGGAGGCCTTCTGAATGTGTCAAGTATTAAAAAGCCTTCATAACCACTTGTTAATGATAATTCATTCTAGAAAACAGTAGTCAAGTGTAATTATCATGAGGTCGTCATGATATTTAAAGCTAGAAAGTCACAAGAGTAGAAGCTAACAGAAGAGTAGCCAAAAGAAATCTGCCCATTTGGAAATCTAAAGCCACCTTCAGGTAGAACTTGAAAAGCAGTCAAAAAGTTCTGCACATCAAAACCAGTTCAGTATAGCCAAAGCTGTGTTCCTGTCAACCCAAGGAGTGAAGGTAAGGGCTTTGTTCTCCAAATGTAGATCTCCAGCACCTACTTGTTGGCAGTTACATACTAAGCACATTGAATGAATGGTCAACTCTAAACATTAGAGGGAAATAAACCCTAATCAGCGGTAAGAATGATCATTAAAAACAAAAAATAATAAAATAGAAAACAACAGTAGACTTAATATGAAGGTTATTTATTTAACAATATAAGATGGACAATTAACAACCCTGATCTAGAAAAGAAAATATTTAGCATTATGAATAAGGAAGGGGTGAATATTCCTTTTAAAAAGCTACTATGCATGATTTTAATGTATTTGGAAATTTGAATAGATTTTTACAAAAATATCAAAGTTCACAAAGATATGGAATACCTGAATAAATCAATGATTGTAGAACGACATAAAAAGTCAGTCTGCCCCTTCAAAAAAAAATAGCTTAACCTACTAAAACTTCAAGGAACAGGTAGATAATCCCTGAGAGAAGCTTGCCAGTTTATTTTCAAGGCTAAATAAAATTATGATTAAAAAAAATTCAACAAGGATGGCTCCCAAGAAAGAAATTGTAGATGATTATCATTTGTGAAAATAAATATAAATAAAATCCCTGCTAATTGAATCCAGTCTCTTTAAAGTTAGAAGCTCGCGGGCGCCTGGGTGGCTCAGTCAGTTAAGCGTCTGCCTTCGACTTTGGTCATGATCACAGGGTCCTGGGATCGAGCCTTGCATCAGGCTCCCTGCTCAGTGGGGAGCCTGCTTCTCCCTCTCCCTCTGTTGCTCCTCCTGCTTGTTCTCTCTCTCTGTCAAATAATAAAATCTTAAAAAAAGAAGCTCATTCTAAATGGAATATCTAGAATTTCACCTATTGTGGGTTAATTATGTTTTCAGAATTTTGATATCACTCCAGATGACAGTGATAGGGCAAAGAGCCCTGATCCAACCCCAGTGGTATCTGGATCAGAGCTTGTGAATGAATCTGGGGAATCTCAGGAAGCATCCCCTCAGTCCAGGCAGTGTTAGGGGCAACAGGCCTGTTGTGTCCTGAAGCCTCCATCTTCTCAGTCATCCTGAGTGTTCACTAAGGCACCTGTATTTTCTACATGTGTCAGAAAGTACTATTCTGTATGTCACTTTTAAGTGGTTTCATGATTAGGATGTACATTTGGAGGGGCTCAAAGCTATGACATTAATAAGTGTTACTTTGAATAGTTAAAACACATGCACAGGATAAATATTTTAAAGTTACGATTTGGTGTACAGACATAAGTCAATGTCCACACCCTTCCCACCCTGTTACTGTATTACTGTACCCTCTCATTGTATCAAGTTCTTGTATATACTTCCTGATTTTTATGTTTACCTCCTAAGTGTAGACATGTACATAACAGTCTTTATAAAAGTTTTTTTTTTACATAAATGGTAACAAATTTCTATACTTGCTATTTTTGCTTATCCATAAACCTTGAAATTGGGTCATATCGATACATACATAGTTGCCTTATTCTTAACAGCTGCATAGTATATGTGTTTCATTATTTATCCTGTCAATTTAGTTTTTTTCATTATTCTTTGCTTTCAAACAATCCTATAATAAATATCCTTGCACATAAATTATTTTGTATATGTGTGATATCTCTTTAAGATAAATTCCTAAAAGTGGAAATGCTAGATCAAAATGTATATACAGTTTTGAAACTTTCTGTTCACACAGAATCTTATAACGTACCCCTAGTGCCCCCATCACCAGCTTCAGTAATTATCAGCTAATGGCCAGTCTTGTTTTATCTGTATTCCTACCCTCTCCCCCACCCTCATGTCAGTGGGAAGTAAATCCCAGCTACATAATTTCATCCATAAATATTTCAGTATGTATCTCTAAAATATATCACAATTTGAGAAAAGATTTTCACTCCTTAAAAAAAATGGCAGGGTGCCTGGGTGGCTCATTCGGTTAGGCGTCCAACTCTTGATTGCAGCTCAGGTCTTGATCTCGGGGTCATGGGTTCAGGCCCTGTTTTGGGCTCTGTCTGGGCATGGAGCCTGCTTAAAAAACAAACAAACAAACATTAAAAAAAAAACAATACTGTCATTGCAGATCTGATGGTCAGTGTTCCAATTCCTAATTGATAAATGTCGATTTTTTTTTTTAAGTTAATTGAGATCCAAATTATGTCCAGAAATTGCAGTTGTCACATCTCTGAAGTCTGTTTATCCATTCTTCCTCATCCTTTTTTTCCCTGGTAATTTATTTTCTGAAGAAACTAGATTGTTTGCCTTGTAGAGTTTCTCAGAGCCTGGTTTTTGCTGACTGCATCCCATGGCATTGTTTTTGTTGGTTGGTTGGTTGGTTTTTTAAAAAAAGATTTTATTTATTTATTTGACAGAGAGAGAGAGTACAAGCAGGGGGAGAAGCAGGCTCCCCGCTGAACAAAGAGCCTGACGTGGGACTCGGTCCCACAACCTTGGAATCATGACCTGAGCCGCAGGCAGATGCTTAACGGACTGAGCCACCCAGGTGCCCTCATGGCATTGTTTTGTTTTGTTTTGTTGTTTTTTAAAGATTTTATTTATTTATTTGACAGAGAGAGACACAGTGAGAGAGGGAACACAAGCAGGGGGAGTGGGAAAGGGAGAAGCAGGCTTCCCGCTGAGCAGAGAGCCTGATGTGGGGCTCGATCCCAGGATCCCGGGATCATGACCTGAGCCGAAGGCAGATGCTTAATGACTGAGCCACGCAGGCGCCCCCTTCATGGCATTGTTTAACATGCTCCTCTATCCTTGGTATTTCTTATAAATTGGTAGTTGGTATCTAGAGGCTTGATCAGATTGAGGAAGGTCTTTGTTTTTGTTTCTGTTGTTGAGATACTGAGATGAAACATTGAGGTGTCTTTTTATGATGTTAGCAACTATTGTTCAATTGATCTATTAATCCATTAAGGATTACAAATGATACCCTATTTCTTCTTCCTTTATTAGCCAAAATATTTTTATGAAGAAAAACTTCCCTTTAACTACCATTTGGTTACCCATGTTATAGTAAGGAAAGGCAAGATAAATGCTTTTTTCTTTCTCTTTATTGGTTTTCAAAATAATGAGTTGGTTCCCTCGCATTTGGCCATGATAACTTACAAGTTTAGGGGTGTGTAGCATATTTATTTAAATACAATTTGGTTGTACTCTCATTGATGCTCAAATTGTTCCATGTTTGGGATGTGGAGCCTCTTCCAGCTGGCTTCTTTGTCCTTTGGTATGACCCCATTAGTCTTTGATCACTTGCTTGCTGTCTGCCACAAGATGTGCCAGGCTCTCCTTGTTCATTTCCTACCTCCCACCTTGAAGTAGCCATTTTCCAAGGAGTCGTGGGTTTTTTGGTTTTTTGGGTTTTTTTTTTTTTTTTTTGGTATTTTGGTACATTCCCAAATGGTATATAGAAACCACAAATCACGAGGAGTGCTTCATTCTCTGGTTGGTGATTTTTTTTTTTTTTTAAAGATTTTATTTATTTATTTGACAGAGAGAGAGACAGCACAAGCAGGGGGAGCAGCAGAGGGAGAGGGAGAAGCAGACTCCCCGCTGAGCAGGGAGCCCGATGTGGGGCTCGATCCCAGGACCCTGAGATCATGACCTGAGCTGAAAGAAGCCGCTTAACCGACTGAGCCACCCAGGCGCCCTGGTTGGTGATTTTTAGATAGCTGTTTTAATCACATTGCTCAAGTGCCTTTAGGAAGATTATGCATCTATGCATCTGCCCACACAGTAGAGAGATCCCAAAACACCACATTCATCTAATCCTGCAGAAAACACTTACTTTAAATGTAGACCATTCAATGGGTGAAAAATGGAAAAGTTACTTCTGATTTCACTTGCATTCCTTTGACTATGATTACGATAGATGACCATTTGTTCACATACTTCTTGACCATTGGTATTGCTTGTAGCATGGTGCCTAAAACATAGTAGCTGCTGAATAAATATTTGTTAATGGAATAAATTAATTGTATGTTCATATCCTTTGCTCATTAGTAATGAACTAGTCATATTTTTCTTACTTAAAAGAGCTATTTTTGAGAGGAATAAATGTGTATAAAGTTCCTAGCACAGTACCTGGAATTCATCAATGTTCTCTGTCTTGTTATTTGCATACATTGTCATTTATGTCTCTGATTTGGCTTTTTTCCCCCTATTTTAAAAGATAAGAAATTGAGAGCCAACGAGATTAAGTAGCTTGCCCAAGGCCTCATAAGTGCAGAATCCTAACTTACAAGGGCAAGGTCAAGATAGGGCAGAGTTTCATGTACATACACAGCTTTACAGATGTGAGACTGTGAAAAGGAAAAATCAGTGTTTTTTCAGGTAATCTGTAAAATGCATGGTCGTAATACAGAAAGTGGCAAGGCTAGGAACAAAGGTATGAAAGAGCTTAATAAGAATCTTTTTTTTAAGGGCGCCTGGGTGGCTCAGCCGTTCAGCGTCTGCCTTCGGCTCAGGTCATGATCCCAGGGTCCTGGAATCGAGCCCTGCATCGGGCTCCCTGCTCGGTGGAAGCCTGCTTCTCCCTCTCCCACTCCCCCTGCTTGTGTTCCCTCTCTCTCTGTGTCTCTCTCTGTACAAAAAAAAAAAAAATCTTTAAAAAAAGAATCTTTTTTTAAAGATTTTATTTATTTATTTATTTGTTTGTTTGTTTATTTATTTATTTATTCGAGAGAGAGAGAGAGAATGAGCGATGAGGAGGGGCAGAGAGAGAAAGAAGCAGACTCCCCACTGAGCAGGGAGCCTGATGTGGGGCTAGATCCTAGCACCTGTCGATCATGACCTGAGCTGAAGGCAGACACTTAACCAACTAAGCCACCCAGGTGCCCCAAGAATCTTTTTTTTAATATTTTTTTTGTTTTGTCCTTACAAAAAGTGAAAATACTCAAATAGAAGAATACAGAGTATAGAAAACTGTAAGAAAACATTTTGAGTATCTTCACTCAAATATGCATGTTAATCATTTTTGTGTATTTCCTCCTAGCTTCTAAATTTTTAAAAATTCATACTTTATGGGGCGCCTGGGTGGCTCAGTCGGTTAAATATCTGACTCTTGATTTCAGCTCAGGTCATGATCTCAGGGTCCTGGGATTGAGCCCCAAGGCAGGCTCTGCGCTCAGCAGGGAGCCTGCTTGAGGATTCTCTCCCTCTCCCTCTGCCCCTCCCCCCACTCACACACACACTCTCTCTCTAAAATAAATAAATAAATATTTTTTAAAAATTAATACTTTGGGACACCTGGGTGGCTCAGTTGGTTAAGCGACTGCCTTTGGCCCGGGTCATGATCCTGGGGTCCTGGGATCGAGTCCCATATCGGGCTCCTTGCTCAGCAGGGAGCCTTCTTCTCCCTCTCTCTCCCTCTGCTTGTGCTCTCTCTGTCAAATAAATAAAATCTTTAAAAAAAAATTAATACTTTATTATGGAAAACTTCAAATATGCACAAAAGTAGAAAGTACAGTGAACTCTCACAATTCTCATCACTCTGCTATAAAAACCATCAATGCATGACCAGTCTTACTTTGCCCATATCCACACCCACTTCCCCTTTCATTGGATTCTTTTTTTTTTTTTTTTTTGTGCATCCTTTTGAAAGCAGAACTTAGGTCATATGATTATCTGTAAATATTTCAGTAATTATCTCTAAAAGAATTTAAAAAGATACCTATATGTCAGTAGAAATTTATAATCTTGAGCCATTAGTAGGGAGGACAATAAAATTTTATACTAAATGTGGCTTAAGCTTATACTTACGATTCTCACTGTGATTGCAGAGACAGTTGTCTCACATGTATTAGAAGAATCAGGAATTTAGGAAAAGGTTTTCCTATGAACAACATTCTTAACCCAAAAGTTCTCTCTTTCCTTTTCAAAAAAGGAAAATTTTCAGGTGCAATTGTGAGATGTGAAGATTGCTTTGTTTGTTTTTATTTTAAAAAATTGACTGAATTAGGGGCGCCTGGGTGGCTCAGTCATTAAGCGTCTGCCTTCGGCTCAGGTCATGATCCCAGGGTCTTGGGTTCGAGCCCCGCATCAGGCTCTCTGCTCAGCGGGAAGCCTCCTTCTCTCTCTCCCACTCCCCCTGCTTGTGTTCCCTCTCTCGCTGTCTCTCCCTCTGTCAAAAAATAAATAAAATCTTAAAAAAAAAATTGACTGAATTGGTACAACTCTTACCATAATTCTAAATCCTTGATGTGTTGAGAATTGTATTTGCTTCTTTGCTCCTAGGAGACAGATACTTGTTTAATAAATAATAAGTAATAACAGGTAGTAAATCTGAGTTAATAAATTAGGCAAATGATAGAACATTTTTGTGGGGAGAAGATGGAGGTGGGAAACCTTCCCTTTACCAAAAAAAATTTTTTAGATAGATATAGATATGAAATTCCACACTTAGAAGTCACTATGCCTTAAACTCTAGCTGAAGGAGAATTCCATAAGTCATTCCAAAGAATTCACATATTTTTAAAAAATATTTTACTTGGGACATCTGGGTGGCTCAGTTGGTTAAATATCTGCCTTCAGCTCAGGTCATGATCTCAGGGTCCTCAGATGGAGTCCCACATCGGGCTCCTTGCTCAGCGGGGAGCCTGCTTCTCCCTCTGCCTGCTGCTCCCCCTGCTTGTTCTCTCTCTCTCTCTCTGACAAATAAATAAATGAAATCTTTAAAAATACATATTTTATTTTACTTATTTATTTGAGAGAGACAGAGCATGAGCAGGGGGAGGGGTAGAGGGAGAGGGAGAAGCGATGTGGGGCTCAATCCCAGGACCCTGGGATCATGACCTGAGCTGAAGGCAGATGCTTAACGACT
The DNA here is from genome assembly GCF_964656455.1 of Halichoerus grypus. NCBI lineage: Eukaryota > Metazoa > Chordata > Mammalia > Carnivora > Phocidae > Halichoerus > Halichoerus grypus. The sequence goes on along the minus strand of NC_135726.1, from coordinate 45,233,979 downwards.
GAGCCACCCAGGCGCCCCTCCTTCCATATTTCTAATACATCTTGTGTAAGAACGTATTTAAAGTTTAAAAATAGTCTGCCTGGCCTCTCAAGCCAGAAACAGGCTGTCAGCTAAGACTTCTTGTACCTTATCTCCTGTGTTTAAAATAGTAGCTTTAGAACCAGGTCTGGACTCTGTCACTAGCTAGATGAGGATAGTCTATCCCCACTAAGCTTTTCAGTTTGTAGCTCATAGTAGTACATCATGGAGTTATCATGAACACTTAAATGTGAAGGCGTACCTAGCAGTGTTTCCAGCACACAGAAAACCTAAAATCAGAAAAGAAAGTTTGATATTATGTAACCACTCAAACTTAAGTAATTGCAGGCATACCCAAACTGAGTCATTCCTAGTCCCATAATTAAGTTCCTCTAACTGTCCTCCCTCTCAGTGAGTGGCCTGCATTGCCCATCCAGTTCCCCAGGCCAGACACCCAGGGACCATCCTTGGCCTCCCTCTCCCTGATAATTCTGAAATCTACTTTGCTTTTCCTCTAGGACACATCTGGAACACACACGTCCCTTTTCTGAGTATCAGAAAGAGGTACTTTAGAATAATAGGCCCATGGGGCACCTGGGTGGCTCAGTCGGTTAAGCATCTGCCTTGGGCTCAGGTCATGATCCCGGGGTCCTGGGATTGAGCCCCGCATTGGGCTCCCTGCTCAGCAGGGAGTCTGCTTTTCTCCCTCTCCCTCTGCAGTTCCCCCTGCTTGTGCTCTCTCTCTCTGTCAAATAAATAAAAATAAAATCTTTTAAAAAAAAATAGAGTAATAGCCTCTGCAGCCAGAATTCTTTTTTTTTTTTTTTTTAATATTTTTTTTTTTTAAGATTTTATTTATTTATTTGACAGAGACACAGCGAGAGAGGGAACACAAGCAGGGGGAGTGGGAGAGGGAGAAGCAGGCTTCCCGCAGAGCAGGGAGCCCGATGCGGGGCTAGATCCCAGCACCCTGGGATCATGACCTGAGCCGAAGGCAGACGCTTAACGACTGAGCCACCCAGGTGCCCCTGCAGCCAGAATTCTTGAGTTTATATCCAAGGGCTGCTACTTACTGTGTAACCTTGAACTAGTTTCATACTTTGTAACTAGGCAGTACTTTTGTTGTAATGATGTAAATCATATATGCCTAGGACATGCCTGAAACATAGTAAGAGTTGAGTACATTTACTTTTTGTTCAACTCAATTCAACAGTATTTATTGAGAACCTACTACTATGCTCCAGGCACTGTTCTAGGCCCTGGGGGTACAGCAGTGAACAGAACAGACAGAGAGCCCCACCTTCGTGGAGGTTGTATCCCAACGGGGGAAGAGAGAATCACATAGTGAGTAGATTTTACAGTGTGTTGGAAGATGACATGTCCTAAGGTGAAAAAAGGGCAAGGTAAAGGAGACTGAGAATATGAGGGAGGTACAAGGAGAGTTATCACGATTTAGTATCATTACCACATTATCTAATAATTATATTCATTAACTGTGCATGTTTCTTATTAATAACATTGTTACTATTTACAATTACTATGCCAAATATTATGCAGTATAATCAATAATTATTTTTTATTATTACCATTTTTATCATTGCCTTAATTCAGGCCTCATCATCTCTTATCTGCCACCAAAGAGCTGGAACTAAAATTAAATATAAGCACGTCACATCGGGGCACCTGGGTGGCTCAGTCGTTAAGCGTCTGCCTTCGGCTCAGGTCATGATCCCGGGGTCCTGGGATCGAGCCCCATGTCGGGCTCTCTGCTCAGCGGGAAGCCTGCTTCTCCCTCTCCCTCTGCCCCTGCTTGTGTTCCCTCTCTCGATATCTCTCTCTGTCAAATAAATAAAATAAAATAAAATAAAATAAAAAATATAAGCACATCACATCAATAGTCTTTCCTCACTTAAGGAATAGAGGCCAAGCTCCTTAATTTAGCACAAAGTCGTCCCCCCTGACCCCTCAACCTTGGACCTATGTGACCTGCTGGGCTCACCAGCTCCATCTCTTAGCCCTCCCACTGGAAGTACCCAAGCTGCTTCACCTCATCCTCACAGCACATTATTTCCTGTGACGTGATAGAGTGAGAGGACAAGGTCACTGTGATCTCATCTGAAATGAGAGAGAAGGATGCTCTGCAACCACAAAAATAACAAAACATTGAGGTACAGGGTAATGACTGTTCTAGCTTCGGGTACTCAAAGTAAAGATAAGAACTGTTTCAGTGTTGATAAACATAATAGATTACATTTAGAAAATAAAGGAACATTTTAGAGTCCATTTTAGTCACCAAAGTTTCTTGAAACATGCAGATAATGTTCAGTGTGAAAATTAATCATGACTTAAAATTGTTTGCCTGACAGAAAAGATCTTCGACTTCCTAAGATAGGGTGTCAAGGTCATTAGTTTACTTGGCCAACTTCCTACTTTCTATCCTCATGTGTCCCCAGTGGAAGCGTTCTCTCTGGGGACAAAGATCTTCAAATCAGCAGAGTTCAAAGTTTCCAGGAAAGTAAGGAAAAATTCTGCCAGTTATTGGGTGTAACAATGAGAGGAGCCACTCCTCCTTCCACTCCCAGGTCCATGTATTTGGCTATGGGGGAGACAGCACCATATGATGGTCTCTGAGTCAAAGCATATACTAAATCCTGTGAAAACAGAACTCCATCTTTCCAGGTTGTTGACTCCCAACTGGCGCCATAACTGAGTCTTCAGTAAGTTATTCCACCTTTCAATCGGGCTAGCTGGTGCCAGATGATAGGGTATGTAGTTAGACCAAGTAATTCCACAGGCATGAAACTATTATTGAACTTCCTTTGCTGTGAAATGACTTCTTTGACCAGCTTCAGTGCTGTAAAGAATGTCATGATGGTGAATAAAGCATTCTGTGAGCCCACCTATAATGGCTTCAGCACAAGCGTTATGGGCAGGAAAGGCAAGTCCTTTTCCAGAATATATGTCTATTCTCATGAGGATAAATCTCTGCCCAACCAACCTGCCACCAAGTTGATGGTCCCTACAGGGAAGATTCCTTATCAGGGACACTGTGTTGGTGTCTTCTGTTAGCAGATTAAGCACTTGGCATTTAACTGGTTAGTATTAACCAGGTCAGCCTTGATGAGGGAAGTCCACATTGCTGAGCCTATGCATAACTTCCCTCCATGCCACCATGACCACTTTGTTCATGGGCCCATTAAGAAAGCACTGGCTGGCTGGGGAAGAAGGCTGACATCCACAGAATGTGTCATTTTTGTCTACCTGATTATTAAGAATCTCCCTCTGCAGTGGGTGTTCTTTAGTGGGCATTCATATGGAAGTCCTCCTTGAAAGCCTGTGCTCATCAGAGAGCTCAATGAATATACCTCTTCTCCAGAATTCCTTGTCACCAATTTTCCAATATTGTTACTTCCAAGTCCCTGACCAACACTAGCAACTGTCCACGAAACCATGCAGAGTCATACTTCCGGCTATCTCTCTAAGCCAGCCAAATGAGAAAAACCAAATATATTGTTCAAAGTCCTACCCACTGGAAGGAATCATTCTTCACCATTGTCCTTCAGGATTACCTCTGAGTAGTGTTGTAACGCCACAGCTATCAGCTTCTCATGCAGACCCGTCTGTTTTCCAGGCTCATGTTTTTACCTCCTCAGTCAGCCCAGTGTAAGGAACATTCCATGTGACCACAGGCATGGAGGAGTCGATGCCATAGGAGTTGGTGCCATATGGACCTGAGCCACCTGTTTGTGCAGCTCACTGGTACCTTTTGTACCTGCCGAGTTTGGTCTCTTCTGTACCATTCTTATCTGATGATAGATTACTGCTGCTCACACCCAACCTCATGGCCAGATGGGTCAGACAACACACAGCTTATGATGGAAAGCTCAGGCTGAATGGTCACCTCACGCCCCACAGTCAGGGTTTCAGTCTCTACAAAGGCCCAGTAGCAAGACAAAAGCAGTTTCTCAAAAGGAGAATGAGTAGCTGCGGAAGATGACATAATTGGCTCCAAAATTCTAGAGGTCTGCTTTGTGATTCCCCTGCTGGTGCTTAGCAGAGCCTCCGTACAGCATCCCTATTTACCATAAACACTCAAGTACTTCGGGATCTTCTGGATCATAAGGCCAAGTGGTCGACTGGCTTGTACTGCAGCCTCAGCTTTCCACAGAGCCTTCTCTTGTTCTGATCGCCACTAGAAACTTGCAGTCCTAAGTGTGACTATAGCACATTCCAATGTCATATATGTTGCCTCCACAATCCAAAGACCTGCCAAACTTTGTGCCTCTTTGTTCATTGTAGGTGATGTACTTTGGAGGAGATATGTTGACATCCTCCAGACCACGGAACCCAAGAAATTTCACTGAAGTTATGGCCCCTGATTTTCGGGGAGTTTGTTTCTTACCCTCTTATGTATATGTTTTACTGAGGTATGTAAAGCCCTTCCTACTTCCTGCTTCTCAGATCCAGTCAGCATAATGTCACCGATGTAATACACCAGGATGATCTTCTGATCAAGATTTCTGCAAACTGCTTTATGTCAAAGAACAGCAGAGCTGACATAACCCTGAGGCAACACCGTGAAAGTACACAGGTAAAGGAAAATTGCTTCTGGTAGTTCTTCCAAATTGGTATCGAGAAAAAGGCATTGGCCAGGTCAGTAGCTGCAGCCCAGGTACCTGGGGATATGTTGATTTTTTCTAGTAGAAGTACTACATATGGGACAGGAGCTGCAATGGGAGCCACCATCAGGTTAACTTTACAATAGTGCAGCCAAACTGGTGAATTAAATAAAGGTATCAATTTATCAAGTAATTACTCTCTGCAATTCCTTCAAGGATGCAGTATTGCTTGCTATTTACTGTCTTTGAAGTGAAAAGAAGTTTCAGGAACTTCCATTCAGCCCTTCCTATAATAATGGCCTTCATCTACCAAGGGTCGCGATACAAAGGCTCAGCCCTTTTGTCCACGGGCAGCTCTGTAGGGCCCGCCCATCCCAGTTCCACAGCTTCCGGTGGGTTGACAAAGGTGTGTCGCTGTTGCTCTGCAGCCGGACTTCTGCCCCCAGCCAGCTCTGCTGCCTTCAGTCTCCCAACAGATGCTGATTCCGTAGCACCACCTGTCAAACATCCTGAATGCAGACCTCTTAGAGTCTGCTTCCTGTGGACCTTGAGCCTTTCTAATATTTTCAGAGCAAGAGAAAGATCAAAGTTCTCAGCTCAATATTTTAATTGTGCTATGAGTGTTAATGAAGAAGTCTTATTTTTATTGTATTTAATTATATCTGGCATGACAAGATATCAGTCAATATTCTTATTTTATTTTGGTATATTTAATGAAGTATATAATTTTTCAGGGACAAATCAACTGTGATAAATTAGGAACTCTACCTCTCAGTGATAAGACTGTATCTTATCAAATCTAGGCTATTATTTGATAACAACCCAGCACCCCAATTCTTGTAAATATAAACAATTTTTTTTAGGCACTTAAGTCTGGCATGGAATTGATAGTCTATTTCCTTAAAGCACTAGTACTTCACGCTGTACAATACTTTCCACCAATGTTACGTATCAGGCAAGATACATAAACCTCCTTTATGGAAGTTTAACTGTATTTAAATTTAACTTTATGTGCACAAGACCGAATACACTAATAGGATTGGGAAGAGACACTGTTAATCAGTATACATTAAACTGGCAAATTTGTAAAAGGAATTACAAGTGATGGACCTACAAGCATAACCAGAAAACCCAGGGGAGCTATTAAATTGTTGGAAGAATTGTAGGAACACTGCTTCATATAACAAAGCTCTGGCACTCAAAGAGATTCTTCTGAATCTCATTAAGTGGCTTTGAAAATGCAGCAAGAGCTTTGCGCAGTGGCAGTATTATAGCCAATGAGGTTTATCCGAGGCGCGATTATTGCTAATTGAAAATGCAGCAAGAATTGTTTAAATAAAGCTCATCAAAGAACTGATTTTTTTTAAGATTTCATTTATTGAGAGAGAGAGAAAAAGCATGAGTGGGGGGGGAGGGGCAGAGGGAGAGGAAGAGAGAGAATCCCAAGCACGGAGCCCAACGCAGGGCTCGATCTCAGGATCCCCAGATCATGACCCAAACCGAAATCAAGAGTGGGCCACCCAACCGACCCAGCCACCCAGGCACCCCAAAGAGCTGAATTTTTGAAATAACATATTTTGTTCAAAGATTGGAGCTACCATCCTGAATTAATTGTCACGAGGGTAAACTGAACTCAGTAATGAGATACACATTTCCTACTTGAAAAGTAATTTCATTTGGCAAATATTTTTAAAGCTGCTATTTAACAAACAAAAACTGACACATTTAACTGTTACTCTTTGCATTCTTAATGGATTGCATTGAAAGTACAGGGGGAAATTATATGTTTCAACATGTGGAACATATTCAAGGACTCCAAAGGAAATTATTATGACAAGCAAAACAAAAAATCACCAGCATTGTTGCAATGTATTGAAAAGAACAATGTTAAGGTGGTTTGAATGAAATAAAATAGCAAATAGTGTTTAAAATCCTGTCGTCGGGGCGCCTGGGTGGCTCATCAGTTGGTTAAGTGTCTGCCTTCAACTCAGGTTGTGATACCAGGGTCCTGGGATCAAGCCCCGAGTCCCATCCAGTTCCCTGCTCGGCAGGGAATCTGATTCTCCCTCTGACACTACCCCCGCTCGTGCTCTCTCTCTCTCAAATAAATAAAATTAAAATTAAATAAAATCCTGTTTGTCCATTTAACCTTTGCAAACTAACCGGTTAAATGAATTGTGGAAAATCCATGCACTGGAATACAGTACAACTTATAAAGAAATATAAAGAGTGAGGAAGGTATTTATGTACTTATATGTACTCCAACAAGTTTACAACAGAGTCTAGTGTTTGTTAAGTGCTCAGTAAATGTTAGCTATTATCATCCCACCAGAATGTAAGCTACATGAATGTATGGGGTTCTTTTCAGTTTCCTTCACTGCTGATCCATAGTGTCTGGAACAGTGCCCAGCACGCAGTAGGTGCTCAGGAAATATATTTCAATTTTTAATCATGGAAAATTTCAAACATATACAAAAGTAGGGCAAACAGAATAATGAACACTGCTTCCTCATTTTTTTTTTTTTTTAAGATTTTATTATTTTTCAACAGAGAGAGCGAGGAAGGGAACACAAGCAGGGGGAGTGGGAGAGGGAGAAGCAGGCTTCCCGCCGAGCAGGAAGCCCGATGTGGGACTCGATCCCAAGACCCTGGGACCATGACCTGAGCTGAAGGCAGACGCTTAACGACCGAGCCACCCAGGTGCCCCACTTCCTCATTTCTATGACCCATCCTCCGCAAACTTGCTTCATCTACACTCCCACTCACTTTTCCCCCATGATGGGTTTCAAATCAAACCAAGACATCCTATCATTTCATCCATAAATACTAAAAGTTGCATCTTTAAGTGATAACTCCCTATTACCCCTAAACAATTAACATTAATTCATTAAAACAATAAAATATCCAGTGTTCACATTTCCTTGTTGGGTCATATATATATTTATATTTTTTGTTTGTTCAAAACATATGCACATTGTCTGTTCAAATCAGGACCAATATTATTGAATGAATCTGCTGATTTCAGGAATTAATTATTCTTTTATGACTGAGAAGGCTGAGTATATTTTGGGGGTATTGTCATGTTTTTTGGGGGTGCTGGGTCTTGCTTTTGTTTTTTTATATACACATAATATTTCCCTGGAAGGATACACAAGATACAGATAACATGGAATTGTTCCCCTGGAGTCTTCAGGGGAATAAGACTTCTCTCCCTACTCACACTTATGAATTTTATTTTTAAATTCAGTTAAATTTAATTTAAATTCAATTAATTAACACATAGTGTATTATTGTTTCAGAGGCAGAGTTCAGTGATTCATCAGTTGTATGTAACACTCAGGGCTCATTACATCACATGTCCTCAATGCCCATCACCCCGTTACCCCATCCCTCCACCCCCTCTCCTCCAGCAACCCTCAGTTTGTTTCCTATGGGTAAGAGTCTCTTATGGTTTGTCTCCCTCTCCGATTTCGTCCTGTTTTCTTTTTCCCTCCCTTCCCCTAGGCCGCTCTGTTTTATTTCTTAAATTCCACATATGAGTGAAATCATATGATAATTGTCTTTCTCTGATTGACTTATTTTGCTTAGCATAATACCCTCTAGTTCCAGCCATGTCATTGCAAATGGCAAGATTTCATTTTTTTGGATGGCTGAGTAATATTCCATTGTATATACATCTTCTTTTTTTTTTTAAGATTTTATTTATTTATCTGACAGAGAAAGAGAGAGCACAAGCAGGGGGAGCAGCAGAGGGAAAGGGAGAAGCAGGCTCTCTGCTGAGTAGGGAGCTGGATGTGGGGCCTGATCCCAGCACCCTGGGATCATGACCTGAGCCGCAGGCAGACGCTTAACGACTGAGCCACCCAGGCGCCCCAGAATTCAAAAGTTCTAAAAATCAAGTCCTAGGGGGGAGTCTGGGTGGCTCAGTTGGTTGAGCCTCTGGCTCTTGATTTCAGTTCAGGTCATGATCTCAGAGTTGTGAGATCGAGCCCTCAGTCGGACTCCACGCTCAGCATGGTGTCGGCTTGAGATTCTCTTCCTCTCCCTCTGCCCCTTCCCCTGCTTGTGTGCTCTTTTTCTCTCTCAAAATAAATAAATAAAATCTTTTTAAAAAAATCAAGTCCTTGGGGTGCCTGGGTGGCTCAGTTGGTTGAGTGTAGGACTCTTGATTTCAGCTGGGGTCATGATCTCAGGGTCCTGGGATGGAGCCGGGCATTGGGCTCCATACTCAGCGGGGAGTAAGCTTGAGGACTCTCTCCCTCTGCCCCTCCTCCCACTCTCTCTCTCTAAAATAAATCTTTAAAAAATCAAAATCAAAATCAAATCCTAAAACATCATGGAACAGGATCAGTGTGGAAGGTCCAGGTGGGAGGGGTGACTGTTCTAGGCCTGCCACAAGATGGCAGCAGAGTGACACCAAAGCTTGGTTCTGGACCCTGGAAGGGTGTCTGAGTCAGTCTCCCTCCCCACCCACAACGGGCAAATCCTGGTGGGTTCCTGCCCACTTTTGCCCTGAGTTGTTGACTGTGGCTGGGCTAAACCATCCCCAGATTCCTTTTTTTTTTTTTTTTTTAAGATTTTATTTATTAGAGAGAGAGCCCATGAGTGGGGGGAAGGGCAAAGGGACAGGGAGAGGGACAAGCAGACACCCTGCTGAATGGGTTAGCCCAAGGCAGGGCTCCATCCCAGGACCCTGAGATCATGACCTGAGCCAAAGTCAGATGCTTAACCCACTAAGCCACCCAGGCATCCGCATCCCCAGATTCCTGATCCACAAAAACTGTATAAGATATTAAGTTGTTTGAAGCTGCTACATTTTGGGGTAATCTGTTAACTGGCAGTAATTAATACACTGGACATCATACCAAAAAATATTTAGGTATGTGGGGTGTGTGTTTTACGACTTTTATTTTGGTGGGGGGCAGCTGGGTGGCTCAGTTGGTTAAGCATCTGACTTTGGCTCAGCTCATGATCTCAAGGTCCTGGGGTCAAGCCCCATGGTGGGCTCCCCGCTGAGCGGAGAGTCTGCTTCTCCCTCTCTCTCCCTCTACCCCTCCTCTGGTTCGTGCTCTCTTTGTCTCTCTCTCAAATAAATAAAATCTTTAAAAAATTATTTTTTTAAAGTAATTCTACATATAGCCTGGGGCTTAAACTCTTAACCCCAAGGCAAGAGTTGCAGGCTCCACCAACCGAGCCAGTCAGGCTCCCCTAAGTATGAATTTCTAAAATATAGATTTTTTTTAAACACAACCACCAAAGCCATGTCACATATAAAAATTTCAAATTATTTGTATAATGAAATATTCAGGCACTTGGGAAATATCTAGAAGAAGAATATGGATATCTGCAATTTACTTTGAAACACATCAAAAAAGATATAGATTGACAGAGATATAGATGGCTAGTTATATGATAAAGCAAACAGAGCAAATGTTTATGGTAAAATAAAATCTAGGTGTTAGGTATGAGTGTTCACTCTAAGATGCCTTCACCTTCTCTGTACCTTTGAAAATTTTTTTTGTACTAAAATGTTGAAGGAAAAGTCCATCATTGTTCAAGTTTCCAATTGTCTCAAAAATGTCACAATTTTTCCTTTGACTGTTTGTTCATATCAAGATCCAAAAAAGGATAACAATAAAAAAAAAGGGATTAACATAACAATAAAAAATTTTTTAAAAAAAGATCCAAAAAAGGTCTACATATTGACATTGGTTGGTATAGAAGCTGCATGGTCTTTAGACCGCAGTATTTTGTCACCTATTTGTTACAGCAACAAAGTCTTCAAGCTAGCTAATACAGGTCAGCATAGTTTATAACCCCCAGCTGGCTCTTTATCCAGAGTTTGAGCTCTTTTGTCCTGCAAGTCGACAAAACCTTTTCTAAAAGAGATCTGAGCAATGACAGCAGCAGCTTCTTGATTCAGGCTTCCTGACTCCAGGTCAGTGCCACAGGGGGGTGTGTTCTCAACCTCATCCCTGCAGGGGCCACTTTAGAGCAAACGGCTTTCTGAGGTCAGCTTTTAGATGCTTCCAGTCATTCCGGGATCGCTAGCCTGGAAGCAAGATATGTGTTGGGAGCCTGATATCGGACTCAATCAGGACCTGAGCAGAAGGGAGAGGCTTAACCGACTGAGCCACCCAGGCGCCCCTCCCTGAGGCAAGCTCTTGGCTGCCTGTTCTGCCTCCCTGGGGCCTGGGACCTGTGCAAGGGCATCAGGAGGGTCAAGGTCCAATACGCGTCCATTGTCTATGACCTCTGAGGGCAGGGCGGGGTGCCAACCCCCCGCCTTCAGTCACCATGCCATGGCACATTCAACAGGTAACCCAGCAGGAAAGAATGTTTTGCCCACCTTTGATCCCTGGCTCTTCTTGGCATTTTAGTTGCATTACCCCAGGCACCAAGCCCAT